>NC_037669.1:34321039-34373777 GCF_003255815.1 Theropithecus gelada | reverse complement strand
AAAAAAAAAAAAAAAAAAAAAAAAAAAAAAAAAAAAAAAAAAAGAAACAAAAGATAGGAAAAACCCTCAGAATTGATTAAAGCCGAAACCCACAAGTTCCCTGGTAATCAAGTTCTTTTAGAAATATAAGGTTCTTATTAACAATCAAATGAGAAAAGGTTTGACTACAAGTCTTTAGCAAATGATAGTATGGTTTAATGCCAAATAATTTGTGCTAGGGTGCTTTCTTTCGTAAAACTGGTTCTCTACAGTTCTCTATATCTGGCTTCAGCAGGACAGAAAAGGAGACCCCCACACTGCTCAAGAGCGAGAGAGAGAGTTCTGATTTTCCAGAATCTGTTACTCAGTTATGGAATCTAATAGTGACTTCCACCCAGTAAAGGCCAGAACTGAGAGGAAGAAGAGGGTCTTCTTTGCAATCTTCTATAACATGAGATGGAATAGAAGGCGTTTTACTTCCTTTTAGAGTTGTCTTTACTTATTCCCTTTCCCTAGTTGTGCCCCAGAGCAATAGAGACCCTAAGGCTGAAATGCAGAGGGACTTGTCTTGACATGGGAAAGACTGGATAGTATTCTTCAGAGTGCTATGATTTTTCAAAAACCAGAGGTGTGTCAGACAAAGGTCAAGGAGACATCATTCTCCTGTATCAACCTTTTCTTCCTGTGTGTGCACAGGTGGGCAAGACACCTTTTTATTCGTTCAGCTCCAGTGGGTGCCCTACAGGGAAGCAGTGCAACATAATTCCAACCCAGACTGCCAGTCACAATGGGGATAAGAAGCGTCTTTAAAATGCAACACTGGTTTCTTTGTGTTTCTTTAACACCAAGGATAACTCCAAGGATGTTTCTTTCTGCTGACAGCTCTGTCCGTGGTGCTAAGTAGGAAATTGGCTGTATTTCCTCCTTGTGGTCCATACTGCTTACCCCCAGCTCTCCTGGGCTTCCCCGTATCTTATCTATCGATATGCTAACTACTATACAGTAAATCTAGTTGAGATGAAAACAGTGGTCCCAGGATATTTATCAACTTAGATTTTCTTTAGATCACTCAGGTAATGAGAGTTTTCATGTTGCTTTGTACCTCTATGTAAATAAGTCTGTTGCTTTTTTTTTTTTTTTTTTTTTTTTTACGTTTACCAGGAGAAGTCCATTGAGACCTATCTTTGATTACTAAACCAATACTTTTTAACCAAATTATGTACTGTAAAAACTGTCACTAACTCAAAGAGACCAATCTGGGCCATGCCACCCAGTTCCCCTCCCCTCAAGTGTACATCTACTCACATATCACCAGCTTCTAACAATTTATGATATTTAAAGATTTATCCAATTTATTTCCCACGTTCCTAGTAAGGGCCATTGCCCTGGTGCACTCAGCATGCACACGGTATGTTTCTCTACTTTCGGATTTCATTTATTCTCTGTGGTATATCAGTTGTTTTGGCAACATAGATTGTATAATTGTTTTCTCTTGGTGTTTTAGGAGAATTATTTCATATACTAAGTGAGAGACTGAAACTTAGTGATTAAAGTCTAAATCCTGTAAAATAATTAAAATTATACAAAGAGAGTGGCCTTCAAATTTGTTCTGTGTCTTAATAACAAAATGCCAAAGAACTGTACAAGTCCCTATCTTTCTTCATTGGGAGTACAGCATCTGGGTTCTACGCTTGAAAAGCAGCCTCAATGTGATAGCATTAAATATATACCCACAGTACCAAATGTGTGTTTAGAGTTATTTTCCTGCCCCATTACTCTGTGTTTAGTCAGTCCTTTCTCAAATCTGCTTCCCTGTTCTGAAACCCATTTTGTTTGCCCTCTTCTGACTACCAGCCAGCACACCCATAGACTGCTAATATGCTTGCTCAGATTTAAGGAGCAGTCCTGGTTTTCAAGTTTCTTGTCGCCATTATTTGTGTTCCAAATTATCTTACTGTGTCTGTATTAATGTTCTGTTTCTGAAAGTAAACTCCATGTATTTCAAGGCAGCACAGTTTCTTTTTTATATTTTCCAGGGGACTGGTGTTTTTAATGTCATGTGAGGACAACATTACACAATGGATCTTTGGCAGGGATACACAGAAATGAATACCGTGTGCGAACAAACATTAAATGGCAGTCTTAATTACAGAGTTTGATTCTGTTGTTTTTAATGCCCTTCAATTTTATAATTTGATGGAAAATGCATCAACACAGCTATTTTCTTTCCACCCTAAATGATTAAAGATTGATATACCCCCAAACCAGTAGCCTGTTAGATCTGGTTAATCAGGTAGGTCTTACATTTCATCCACTAGAGGGCAGTAGGGATACACATCCACACCAACCAATATGTGCAACATATGGTCGATGTGGAAACATAGTAGCCATAGCTTTCGTGTGTATGAAAAATTCCCATTACAGTGTTGCTTCACTTATAATTATATTGAAAGTAAACACTAATTCACAGACGGACTACGCATATTTTATTTCAACATACCCCACTAGTGTTTTGTCTATTCTACTTTAAAATGCCCTGAGTAATGAAACTTCTACTACTTCCCTTGGGAAACTGTATCAAAACCCAACTGTTCTCCCTGCTTGATTTTTTTTTTAATATACTCAAGATCTATTAGTCTTTCTTCTAGTTCATTTAGAACTCTATTGAAATCTGTTCCATTTTTTTTCTTATAATAAGGCTAGTTTCATTCTGAAAAGCAAATGTTTATTGCAAGCCTATTGTGTGTAAGACATCACTAAGTGAATGTCTGGCCACAACTGACAAGGGTTGTAATACAGAATTTGAATAAATTTGCATGACTCAGAAAGCTAAAGGAGAAACTCTCCCAGGTCAAATGTCAGAAGAAAAGTTGGTCTCAGTTCTAAAATGAGTAATAACCATAAGACTGTCACAGCTTGGGGAAATGTTTAGTTGTACTTAGATTTCTGTATTGAAATTCAAAGGGTATCAGGAATGCATGGTAACATCAGATAACACCTAAAGAATTGTGACGTATGCAGCTAACACATCAGTGGGTTCCTGCCAAGCAAATGACCTGGAAATTTACTAATCAAGGTTGATCCTTCTTCCTTTCACAGCTGATGGTCAGATTAGCCTAGAAGTTTCAGAATCTATACTGAGACTGGTTATATGCATTTATGAAGGATAGGAAATGGGTTTGTAAATTTCCCAAGGTAGGCGTACCTTGATTGTGTTGCATTGTCTATTTTCTATCATCGACTTTTTGGGTCCAATCTTGGTCACTACACACACTACACAATGGGAAAGCGATCCAAGTTCATGTGCAATACTCTGGTTTGCATCATTAGTTTCTTGGCATATACTTTGATTATTAAGTATCTGAAGGGGAGGGTAGAAGAAATCCAAGCCAAGAAAGTTCCTTTAAGGCTAGAACTCACAATTACACAGTTGTTTAAAAATCCTTTTTTCCTTTACATTAAAGACAGAGCAAGATTTTTTGCTCTATTGAGTATATTCATCTGGAAGGATTTCCATAAGGCTGTCCTGATCACTAAGAGCAATTCCCAGATAGACGTGTATGCAAACAAGAACTGTTCAGACTCCAAGAGCAAAAATTGAACACTGCAGAAATTCCAGAAATGATACTGCCTTTTATATTAACATCCTTTGAGCCTCTGTAGGAAGTAACTTATTCTCCAGAGTTTTTGAAATAAAGCACTTTCTTTTGCCAATTAAGAGCACAAGAATGTGGTTTCGTAGACTGTGGTTTCATTTTCTTGAGGAAAATAGTAGGGATGGTTACAGAATCTTCATGGAAGTCTACACAATAACCATAACCCAGGCTTTCTATCACAAAGCTTAGATTTGAAATTTATGTCACCTGTAATAAAGTCCACACAAGTATTTTATGTGGAAGTAATTAAATGCAAATGTGCAACAGCCATTTTTGTGTTTTTGTTTGTTTCAAAATACCAGAGGTGATTAGGCCATATTATGAACTAATTACTTACTTAATTTATTTAAGTTGAAACGAGTTTTTGAGTTATACAAGGGCCAGAAACAAGAACTCGTTAATCCATTCTGCACATCACTGAAAGGAACAAAACAAAGAAGTTAATGCCTTTATTTTATTATGTTACAACACACTAATATTTTGAACACTGATGAGGACCCAAGTGGTCAAAACATCTGTATTTGGTAAGAAAATAAAACAAACTCTTTTTTTCCACCACTATTTGGTCCTTTCAGTGGTGTGCTGAAATTCAGAATGAATCACCCAAGGTATTAAAATGGTGTGTCCTTTTTAGTACATTTTCCTATGGAGTTTAAAAGATTCTTCAAACATATTTGAAAATAGTAAATAAATAACCTACAAAACTCAATATTTTCTTAAATTTGGAAGTAAACCACATTCATTCCTGGACTTAGGACTCTATACACCAAGTTTCGAACCAGAGCATATTTTGGTATTTTGATGGTTGAGTTATAACCCCCTGAAAAAGGGGACTGATTATGTGCAGTAAGGACAGCTGCCCATGGAGCTGCAACTGAGCCGCTAAAATAAAGCTAGTGTTTACCTGTCGCTGCTGACCAGGAGATGTGAGACTCGGTAGATCTGTTCGGTAGGCCCTAAGAGAAACTCTGTCAGCACTCTGCGATTGAGTTTCACCATCTGCGTCTATACTTAGCCAGCTTCTAGAAGGGGAGAAACTGGGGGATACAATGTACTCATGGAAGCAAAACCAAAATAAAACAAAACTCTGTATGTTGCAAGCAAATTGAAAATGTCAGAGAATATTTATGATCCCAGGTTACTTGTTCTAATGTTTGATTCTTTATCTTCCAGGTTCTAATCTATTTAGTTAGTTTTTTTTTTTAAGTATTGCTAAGGAATTGAAATTACCATGTGTCTGACCACAATGATCGGGTGGTTGATGTTATTAAGTGTCTCAATTTATATTTTCATATGTTCTTTTATGACATGATTCTCATTATCTAAAGCAAAATTCTGGCATGTGATTGCCATCTAAATCACTGGGTATACCACACGTGGGCAAATTCTATGCTCAACTATAATATTTACAAAGAGGTAGTGGCTCAATCTGTAATACTGGTTAAGTCATTTCCCACCCCTGTAGGAGATGGGGTGACTGCAATGGAAGCAGACTTCTGTTTTTCCATGTGAAAAGTGGAGAGGAAAAAATATCTGTCGTTTTCATATCCCAGCTGAATGTTGTAAGGATTTGATGAGCTATGTATGCAATCTTAAAATCAGGGAATTCTCTCAGGATTGGTTATCTCTTTTGGGAACAGGCTACTGGCAAGAACACTCTCAGGTGATTCCAAAAGTCTGAATAGTAAGATTGTTCTTGTAGCACAATCACTATATGGTGATAGCAGTCAGTGAGACCCATGTTTTAAGTTATTTCGCCCAGGAGTTCAGATGCATTGCTATCAAGCCCTATGCTCTCTCTTGGCCCCACTCCATTTAAACCTAAGTTAGAATCCTTGACTATGAAATAGAGTTTTTCTGTATTCCAAGACATTTATTCATTGAACAAATATTTATTGAGCAAGTACTATGTGCAAAGTATTATACCAGGCCTTCTGATTTATATGAGAACTGAATCTATAATGTTAACCCTATGAAACATATATGTTCTAACCAAGTAAGCCAGCCAAACAAGACGCACGAAATCAGAACTTTAGATTTGAAAGGAGTCCCTCACTTTCAGGTGAAGGCATTTAGGCCTAGTCAGTGTAGTGATTTTGCACCACTCAACACATCAAGTTTGTATCAAGAGCTAGAACCAGAGTTCAAAACTGCTGGTCATCACTTGAAGATGTCTTCCATCCCTATATGCCCCTTCATCAAGTTTTTCTTTGAATCTAGACAGTCATTTCTGACATTTTTCTCTTTTTCTCTTTCTTCTTTGGCACTGATAGTTCCTTTAGTTCAGTTAAACAGTGACACAGATTTGCCAGGTTCAGCAGTGCCACATCCCTATGCCTTGTTTGCAGCAAGATTGTCACACTGGTGTTGAGGGAATGTAAGGAAATTCTGCTTAGAGGATTATTTTGACCTTGTCCTAATGATATCAAACCACATTGATTTTTCATTAGCCAGTGAGAGTCACTATTTGGTCACTATTTGGGTGGTTCCTAGCCAAGGGAACATTTGCAAAAGCTATGAGTTGCCAGTGTTACAGAAACCCATTACATCTGTGGCTAAAATCCTCGGCGGGGGCAGGGGGATGGGTGGCAGAGAAAGGGGAGCAAAAATACACAAAACGAAAGGGAAGAGAACCCCAGAGAAAGGACTATAGATGACTTTACTTTTATCTAGACTTTTAATAAAACTCATGAATAGCTCCTATTCACATGTAAACATATATAATAATTTTATATAAAATATGTAGTATTTTATATACTATCATATAGCATTTTATATTTTATATATTTCATAATTATATTTTATATAATTTTATATAAAATGTGTAGTATTTTATGTATTTGTTGTTTCATATAAAAATAACTGTTCCCATCTTATAAGGACAGAAATTAAGATACAGGTATTTTGTATTACATTTCAAGGCCACAAATAATTTTGAAAGGTTTGTTACTTTTGTTATGAGGGACACAGAGCTCCTAAGATATATTATCACAGCCTTTAGGCTAGCAACACTCTTGCATTACACAATCTCCTATTACTAAACTTACATTTTCTTCAAAATGTGGAAAAACAAAGCTCATGCAGATTAAATCAGAGTCTGGGAAAGTAAACTCTGGATTCTCCTCTAATGTTTCTTCTCCTCATTGTGCTTCTCTCCCAACCCAGCTATTTCTTGTGTTTCTCAACTTCCATTTTGATATCCCATTCAACATTAGAGTTACCAAAGCAAGGAAGTTGTTGGAATTCATCATATTCATTCACTTCTTAGATATTACTTCTATTATAGTACATGAGTTTAGGAAAACTAAGAATGAGTAGTTGATAGAGAAGAATTTCTGTTAATGTACATTATAGTCTGAGGTATTCTATAATAATCCATACCAGCATATGTAAAAGCCATATGCCTTTTACCTTCTCGTGATCTGTTTGCTTCTTTCGTTCCCTCTTAATGAGAGCTGGAGACATCTTTAATGTAAAGCCATAGATGTGCACGTGATTTGATGACAAGAAGCTACTACTGCACACACAGTTTAGATATCAAGGGAAATTAAGAGCAAGACTTCATATCGCTTTAACAGGTTAAATTAGTCATCTTAAGCTGTTAATACATCAGGCTACTGGGCAGAAAACAGCAGCAGTGTGGTAGCAGAGCTTTGGAAGCAGGTAATCCCAAATTCAAATCCCAAATCCGCCATTTACCAGTTGTGTGACCTTTGTTAATTTACTTTTCGTCTCTGAACTTCTCTGATCCTTACTTCTCTCATCTATAATATGGAGATGATAACAGTTGCTGTAGAGAAGGAGTGGCATAATACAACTTAGGTAATATGACATGTGTGACTGCAGGTTCAAGAATTAGTGCACATTCTTGCCCCAGCAGGCTTAATATCAGCACTGTAGTTAGTCCCTACTTTCTTACAAGCATATGATTATAAGAAAAGCCCCTCTGGTTCAGGCCCACGGTCCTTTCAGCTCAGCATTCACTTTCTGATCACAGGGACAGGAAACTGTTATATAAGACACAATTGTCCTTGTTGCTAACTTCAAGAATTAGAGTTATTTTCCTCCAGATAGCCTAGTTTTTCTGAATAACCCACTATGGACTTATTATCCATGAATTTAGCTAAACCTTTGTGATACTATTTATGTCATTGACCCTTAATGAATTTTATAAGTTGATTGCCTACTGTGTAAAGTAGTTCTTCAGTTTGTCATAAATTGTTTCTTTTGAAAAGTAGTAGTAGTAAGATGACTTCCAGTTCATATATACTAGAATTTGAAAAAGAAATCCATAGTCACTTTCCTAGGCCTTTTGTTTCTTTATAGACATTTACCATATCCTTGCCTGGATTTTATCATTATAAATGGAAATCTTCATCTTATATCATGATTGTTTTAATTAATACTGAACTTTCTCCTTTTTATTTATTTATTTTTTGAAGTACTTCAGAAAGTGTCCCACACATGGGTTGCCGTTATCTTTTACTAGAACTCATCGTAATTTAACTCTCCCCTTCCTCTGTCAGAATTACACTCTTCTCTGGGCTCAAAACAGAATGATCTTAATGTGACTGCAATTGTATTTAAGCCAAAGTTCAGCTTAGAAACAGCTGGCAAAATGTTCAACAAACTGGACCAAAGAGGAAGAATCATAACAAAAAAGATGTGATTCCATTTGTAGCAAAGTGAGAAACTTGTCTTAAGGAAAAAGTAGAGACTGAAGTTTTTGCTCATTTTGGAGATCCTAAAGAAGAAGTAGAAGGCGATGTTTTCCGAGCCAATTTGTTCCACTAAAAGTGACCAGAGCTAAGTCTAGGTTGGGCTGGCTGCCCTAGGTTGCAGTTAGAGGTTGGGGCTACTATTTTGACAATGGCAGCAGAAATCTGTGACCAAAAAAAGCCTAAAACTGCTTGCCTCTGTGTTAGCATTGGTAGCATGAAGTAAGATTTGAACTTTAAATGACTCATTATGAGTGGGTGGCAACCTACTGTGGAGGCAGTCTGTGAACCCAAGGTCAGCATCCCGGTGAGAAATCCCTTCAGGTATGAGTGAACGATACACCCAGTCACACTGAGCCGGGAGATCCTTGTCCTCTTCAGCTTTGTCACAGCATTCCCTGCTTTGTTTCCAATCCTGTTTCTGAGGATATTTGGCACACTGCTTGGTCCGCACTTGACACCACTGTCTTCAGAAAATAAATGTCTTACATTTGTACAGTGCTTTATAGAACACTTTCACATAGATTATCTCAATTGATCCTCACAACTCTATGGTAACTGTTCATGTTCCCATTTTATGGATGAGGAAAACTGACTGAATTACTTGTGCAAATGGTGTTAGTAAGTTGTAGAGCAGGGACTGGCCTTATGATGCTAAGTCTGTGTGCTTTCCATGTCACCACCACAAAGACAGCCAGGCCATTTCTGGACATCTTCCTAAAAATATACCTTCTTTCATTTTTCCCTGAATGTATTGCATTATACTTGCTTGTACTGAAGTTGCTCTGACCTCTTGTGGATGACAGCAAGCCTCATGAGATCATCCGGCAGACTTCGCCTTTTAATACCCCGAATACTAATAACACAATGTTCTACAACTTCCATATCATGTGGAGAATGTTCCGTAAGCCTAGCACCAACCTTGTATCTGGACATTCAGTCTGAGAAGACGTCATTTATCCCCAACTTTTCTTCTTTTTATAAACTTTCTTTCCATATTAAAATCATCCTTCCACTCCTTAATTTAAATGTGCTTCAATATTATTTTAACAAACTCAGTAGCGTCTCTGTACCTTACATCTTTCTGTACCCCTGCCTCCCTCCTGAGGGAAGAATCCCTGAATGATCCTAGTAAGTTCTGAAAAGCCTTAGCAGGGTAGATAATGGGTAAAGATCATTGTATTTCAGTTCCCTGATCCATTACACCCCTGCCTTTCACCAGCATGCAGAGCGTTGTGTTTTTTTCTAACAGAATAAATTAAATATGAAAGAGAAGGACTAATGTAATTCAAATAAACATGTTAATGACCCCATTTTTCCATTTGGTAACTAGACCGGATGTGGTGGAATGCCAGTTTTTTACTGAGCCTGTAATTTAAAACTTTCAACAAGGACACTTTTTTTCCCTTTTATTTCCATCCTCCATTCCCACCCGCTTTTATTCTTACAGACACTCCTTACTGTCCAATTAGTTTTGGAACATGAAAACTGTCCTCACTGCTGCCTGGAGCTATGGGGGACCTGGGATGGTTTCTCTCTGTGGGATGGCTTGTGAGACTCCAGTTTTACTGGTGATGACCCTGCCAGAGCTCTGTGCCGTTGAAGGGTGTGGGGAAGGAGGTGACTGGTGCATCCTGCACCTCCTCTGCACCCCGACTTTGCGTATTTTTGGTGTTTTGCATGTACATGTTTGCTGTTCTAGGCAGCACTTCAGCATGCAGATTTGGGAATAGAAGAGCTCTTCATTTGCTTTTAACCCTGTAAGTAGCCATCCGTCCCAGCTACATTTTTTATGAGTCAAAGCCATGTTTTAAGAGCTTGTTATCATCCAAACTAAAACCCTCACTAACTCGGTGTGTCCCCAGATGACCCCCTAGTTTATTTCTTCCCTTCCCTCCACTAAGTCAGTTGTCTCCCTATGCACCCCGGGAGTAGCCATTTTCCACAGCAGCCCCCACCCCTCCTCCAGAAAATGGGCGGCTCAAAATGGAGCCCTTCCTCTCCTCCAGACCTCAAATCTGCCACCTGTCTGCTCCATTCATCATTAGTTAGCTATGGAGCCTGATTTTTCTCCAAACTGTATGTATTTAATCCCTGATTTCTTCCTCACCCCCACGATGTGACATCCTTTCAGCATTTTACCAGCTGGAACCAGCGCTCTCTTGTATCTTTTACTGTGGTCACTTGCTAGAGTTTGACGGAAAACTTTTTGATGTGAACACATTTCAGTTGTTTTCCAATTTACACTGGAGAGAGGAATGAAGGGGAGAGGGGACTCTGGCCCTGTTACTTCCTGTTTGTTTTTGTTCTGGAGAATGCAGACCATCTGTGTCTCTCAGAAGCTATTCTTCTACAGCCACCGTGCTGAGGCTGATACTTAATTTCTTAGTTTTCCCCTTGTTTCTCTCTAATTTCCTTTTCCTCACCCAAAAACTCCTAAGCCCCTCATTAAATCTTTCTTCCTGAATTTTCTTATCTTAATAGTACCTCTGGATACGGTTCTGTCCCCATTAAGGCCAGAATTTCAAATTAAGTAAATGATAATTGGAGAGAGAAAACAGGAGAGAATGGAACAAGGAATCAGTAAGCAAACGGAAAAAAAAGTGGGTTGACGTTTTAAACATGGAGTTTGCTGATTCTCAGAGCCAGTTCGCATGTCCTGGCATCCATTGTTCAGCTGATGTCTCACCTGTTAGATGGACCTTGTCTTTTTCGGAAGAAACATCTGCCAGGTGTTGGATCTCTCTCTGAGTTGCCCGAGAAAGTCCCTCCCTAATTTATTTTTCCTGCCACACAGACTTTGGTAAAGGTTACACTTTCTCATAATAATCAAGATGGTTATTTTCCAGAACTAGTAGAGATATTCTCCCTCTTCTGAGAGCTGCCCGATGAATCCCAACATATAGTCACCCTATATAAAAGTCCCATATTCTTTCTGTTTCTTTTACATGCAATTTCACTAGACAAAGTCTTTAAACAACTAGATCCTCTTTCAGTAGATAACTATAACTTATGAAATTTTAAGTTTTTCATAAGAAGCATCTTTCTGAGACGCAGCTTCATTTCAGATGTCATTGCAATTTAGTACAGAATATTTTCCTCATTTGTGTTTTTTGAAAAACATAGCTTTGATTTGTTGTAAAATTTATTCTTAAGGTCAGAATTAAAAAGCTAAATGAATTCCAGGCTTCAAACTCCAGAATTATATTTCAGCTGGTTCAAGCCTAAAATGTGCTATATCAACTGTTCACAGGGGAAGTGCCGAGTAGTTGTGGCCTTCGTGGAGTGCTTTTTGGAGCTCCGCCTGTCCCCCACCCCCTTCCTTCAGCCGCTTCTGTTTGTTCCTGCTGTAGTGCCTTCAGCCATGAACATACCGTTTAATCAGTGGTGTATTAAAATGGACCTGGTGCAGTCAGCAATAGCTAGGCCAAAATCGATTGGCTATTTTTAAAAGGAAAAAAAGAAGATAGAAAATTGCTCTTTTAATCTAGGTAAATCAAATCGTGCCTGCTTGCTTTCCACCTGTAGCTAAGGGTAGGCAAGAGCATTCTGATTGATGACAGTGTTTCTTTGTGCTTCTTTATTCATGCTTATCCACTTGGGGTAAAAGCACCAGGGTATCTTCAGAACTGAGTTTTCACATTGACGTGAGAAAGCTTGTGCTCTTTTTCTCTCAGAAAAAAAAAAAAAAAATCTTCCCTTTTGCCCCCTCTTAGAAGATCTGAATAAAAGCAGAATACGTTCAACCTTTTCTGCCTTTTTGGTTTTTTCCTGCCGTGAAATCATATCTGACTGTGACATCACAGTGTGTTGCTTTGGGCAGCTTTGTGATGTATGAAGGCGAGGACCTTAATTGGGTTAACAGAGCACACCAGGAGCGGACGGCGGACGAGCGCTGCTCTCCCACTAGGCAGTTCTCTGCTCCAGGCAGTGTGAAAGAATCAGAGACCAGCTAGAGAGGAGCTCCTTCTCGCAGGGATTTTTAACTCTGAGGCTTTGTCTTCTTCTAGTGTATTGCTAACCAATGAAAGTAATTTTTAAAAGAAAAAGTACATAAATGTGCTTTGTTTTTAAACTGCAAAACATTGGGGGTAGGGGTGGAATATGCTGGCAGGTTTGTTCTATAGCATTGATTTGTGACCAACAAAGGAAATGTCTACTTGTGAGACACAAATCAATGCAACCAGACTGCGAAAGTACAAACAGAGATGTGAGAAAATTATTCAATCGTTAGTCTTCTATGGAATTTAAAAACATTGAATCTTTCGATTGTTCCAATCCAAAAAAAAAAAAAAAGTGAATCACTAGAAGAAAGGAAGGGAGGGTATAATGACTGGTTCTAATTTCGTCAAAGGTTTTCTCTCGTGATTGTGGAAAGGTCCGGCAAGGCTATAAGATTCCTAAAACGTTAGCAATGTTGTGAATGATTTTCAGAAGTCATTAGCCATGTCCTCAGATGCTGTTGATAGCAAAGTTGTGGAAAACTGGTAGAAGACAAGTTTATACCCGAGCTTCTGCTTTAGTCTGCAGCAACCTTGGCTGCTGTAAAGCTGAAGTTTCTTGCAAACTCTCTGTATCCAGAAATAATCCATAACAAGCAAACTCAGTACTTACATAGTACTTTTTATCATGTAAGCATACTACAGAAATTAACAAACAGATTACATGGGTAAAAACGTAACTCTAGAAAGCTAAAGGTGTTTATTTTGTAAAACTTCATCAGTTCAAATAAACTAGGAGACAGACAAACTAGAATGAGCTGAAAACGTGATCATGGAATATTTCCATGTAGTTTGAACTGAGATTTCTAAGTTTTAACAAGTAGAGTTTCATCAGCACTAACTTCAAAATAAATAAGAATTGTCGGTAATTTATCAGATGTGTGTATGTTAAAGTAGTTAAAGACGTTTTCCCCCCCTCATATGGGTTACATCTGGTTTCCCCCATCCTTCCTCCCAACAGTTTTAAGGTTATTAGTTTGCTTAGAAATCCTATTTTCAGAGCTAATAAAAAGGTAAATTTCAACACAATCCTTATCCTATCACAGATTGTGGATTATTTTGACTTCTCCTTTTGGAGAAAAGGAAAAAAGATGATCAGATGTTACTTCTCTGAACACTGAAAATTAACGTAAATAGCTTCACAGTTGTTAATGTTTTCCCAGTGTCTAGTCAGGCCAGAGTTCCCATTAGCAGTCCAGGGACATTTTCTAACTTGACTGTATATTTTTACCTCCATCACTATGATGAAGTCAGTTACCAAGACTCTCTCACCTTATCCTAAAACTGTGGTATTTCTTTACTTCCCAGTTGTCATCATGTTAGTTACATTGCCGGAGGAAATCAAGGGAGTGAAATACAATGGATCAGAGACCTATCAAGTAAAGTAATCAAGAATGGATTTCTGGACAATCTCATTTAAAATAAGAACCCTTGCAATAAAAGTGCATAAATGTCTCACTCTGTGTTACACAATAATACCTGAAAGTCCAATTTCTGGTAGTTCAGATCTCTGAATTACAACTCTGAACAAAGAAGTAGCTGAAGACCTTCAAGTGTCCAAATGAGTTTCCCCCAAGTCTCCTACCAAACCCTGCATTCAAGCAGTATTGTCTCTATAGCTCTTATTTATTTGATTTTCTAATCCAAAGCACATTAGAAAATACGTTTAGCATAGAGGATTTAGAGGAGATGGGTCTGAAAAACTGGAACAGTGACACCAGTCAGCTATGGCAGTGGATAGTAGGCTATAGCTCAGTCTGTGGCCGTTAGGCTGAGCCAAGGGACGAGGCTGGTTCTCACCACAAGTAAGAAAAGTGTATTACTGAAAAACAGGAACAATGAATATTCACAAGGATGACCCTGTATCATAGAAAAAAAATAAATTGTATCAACTTACCGTGTTTAAGAAAACAAAGATATATAAAAGTTTTCTATGAAAAACATGTTTAGAATATATTTTGTTGCTTAAAGAGGCAAGTTTATGTCATTAAAAAACATTTTAAAATATATGGAACATTTTATTCCTCAATATAGCTTGCTTTTTTTTAATCCTTTTTCAGTCTGAGAAAATGTAGGGATTGTTTTGTAGTACTGACTCTAAAAACCTGTCTAGCCAAAACTACTCAGTACGAACACCTTAGAAGGAAAGATGTTTGTTCTTGAATATTTTGAGTCCAGGTCTCTTAAAATAAAGATGTTCTTTTTCATTGATCTTAGTTATATAATGTATGTTGTCATCTGGAGTAAGGCACAGTTGCTCATATTTAGCTGGTTTACTTTGTAATGCGTCATTATAAGTGACCAAAAACATGGTACAGGAAGTTGTTTGTGTGTTTTTTCATTGCTTATGCAACTTCCAAGCAGAAAATGTTCTTGAGACCAGATGGTAAAGAACAGTCAATTGCAAGTTCTATTCTCCAGATGTATTGATGTTTCATGTCTTCCTGAAGCCAGTTCAAATACACTTGTAAATTCAAGTCTTAATTTCAGTAACTCTTTCACTTCTGCTAGATCCTACTTCAAATGATAAAGCAATAGGCTAGAATATTTAATAACAGGATCTCTGATGCCTGCTCTACTATAGAGTGGCAATGCCATGGTCATATAACTCAGTCAGATAAAAGTTCATTACATCTGCTTTTGGACATATTTGGTCACTGTGCTACAATGACAGCTAAGTGTTTACAGTACCAAACGTCTTTTCAACTTTATCCTTTCCAAGAGTGCACTTTGTTAAGACAATTTTAAAAAATAACATTTACCCAGTGTTTCTACTTGGCATGTAGGATTTTTTTTTTTTTAATCTGCTCAGCAATTTGGAAGTTTGCTTGGAACACAGATGAGTTAAGATAAAAAGCTGTTTTTTTAAAAAAATGCCTCTAGTAAGTAAAAATGAAGATACTATATCTGAATGAATGTGAAAAGTTGTCCCTTTGTATATTTTTAAAGCTTCCTAAACTATCCCCAGTTCTCAGCCAAATGCAGCCTACCCAGATTGTCTTTAGGAAAGTAGCAATTCACAGAGATTTGCAGTTAGCCATGTATCAAACTGCACTCTCTTTAGTCCCTGCTTACAGCTCCACCATTTTAGAATATGGTGAGATATGCCAGAGCCCTACCATCTGTTTAATGGGCTAATTATGTTTACCACATGCCTACTTCACAGGAATACCATGAGCGAGGTTGCCAAACATCATACAAATATATATGTTTGTATATATTGATATATAAATATACACGTAAATAAAATTGTATACATATATAAAAGCATTCAGCATTTCTGAGTTTCACTCCATCTTTTACTCTCAAGAGACATCATGGCCCATCCCTTAAACCCAGCCAGGTGTTGTCAGAGTTTGTGAGGCTGTCGATGATAGAACCGTCAGACTGAGAGGGATCCTCTAACTGAGAGATTTAGAGGAAGTGAAACTCAAATTGTATACACATTCCTATGTCTTTGCCTATTTATCTATGCCCCATGTTCTCTGTACTAAAATTTAGACATTTCAGCTTCATAATTAATGCAGTTAAACTTTATGATACTGTATGTTGCTATATCCAGTGACTAAACTTCTTTTAAGAAACAGAATCTCTTCTCCTTTATTGGAAAAAAAAAAAAAAAAAGAAGTCAGACTGTTTTAACACAATTTCCACAATTCCTCCTGTACATGGCTACAACTTTTCTCTTACATACCACAGCTTCTATATTGGGCTTGTTCTTAAAGCTAGGATTTTTTTTTCCTCCTATGAGGACACTGCAACCCTTGACAGTCTTTTCTCTGGTATTCTCTGAGTGCTTCCTAGATATGTGATCTCAGTGACTCCAGTTATCACAAGGACTAATTTTCACTTGCTGTCCATGAAAATTATCGCTGGGTCAAACTAAGTTGCTTCTTGGAAATGGGGCTTCTGCTACTTGTGAGTTGTGTCCAGAGGGAATTCTGAGCAGTAAAGGGAGGCAAACTGAGGGCATTCTAGGTGAAGGGAATTAAACCAGCAAAGAATCAGGGCACAGATGGAAAAGAGCGAGTCATGGGTAACCAGAGTGCCTAGTCAGGATATGATATAAGCTCCGGGTATTGGGTTTTCTGTGTAGCTCCTTTGTTTATGTAAAGCTAGCTCGGCAGGCTCTGGGCCTTCTTGGCTTTGAGGATGCACTGACCTGAGAGCTATGGGAAAAAGTAGCCATGTCTGTACACCAGACTATAAAGCCAATATGTAGCATTGTCTTTGAAAATGAAAAGCAATAACGTGAAACTATCATTGATATAAGATTTTATTTAGTCTTTTCTAAGATACCAGAGTATTTTTAAAACCTGTTTTCTTCCCCTCAGCATTAGGATGTTTTCTTATACTGCTTCAACTGAAGTAAATTATTCAAACAGAGCTGTTTTGTTTTATTTGTTTGTTTTTGTTTTTGCAGCTTTATGCTTACCAGGGACGTCATAAACAAGTTGGAAGAGAAAAAATAGCCAGGACATAAATATAGAAATAACCCAATCACATAAGCTTTCATGAGCGTGGGTGAGGGCCTTGTGGGAAGGATGAAGAAAAATCTTTATTAGCACCAGAATGATCGTGATTACCTTAGGCATAAGTCTGATTTGAGAAGAGACATTGATATACAAAGAAAGGAAGGATTATTCCCCTATGATTTTTCCACGTGTACAAGGAAAAATAGCTTCAGTATTTACTATTTGACTTCTTGAGTCCAGAAACCTAATACTGCAAACTGCATCGGCACAGAGCAAGAGAAAGCAAGTATTTACCAAAGCAAGAGGAAAGAGGAATTGTTCTTTCATGTCTTCTTACTTTAGAATCATCAAATATTATTACTGGAAAGAATCTTAAAAACCATCTAATCCAACACTCCCACATTATATATAAGAAAAATGAGACTCAGGAGAAGTTTCATGACTTGCCCAAGATCACACAACAGATTACAAACATGCCTGGGGACCCACATATGATAGATACATGCCCTTCTTCAGTTTCACCGTAATCATTTTAGAGAATTATTTGACTTATCCCACCAGTGTTGCTTTGTATATCTTGATTATCAACTGGCTTCTCAATTTTTTTGAAGTGAACTTTACTTTTTAATAACTGCCAGATTCTATAGCTGATTCTAAAAATTAAAATGTGTTCTCAGACATATCCTGAGTGTTGTACAACTATGGAGAAGCTCACTAGATCAACATGTATGCCTCCTTATTTTATATGAATCCTGTAATACCTATAAACGTGGCCTGATCATATGAGACTCTTGAAGTTTCTAGAGTTCCAGATATTTGTTGGAGCATATAAATAGGTGAGAGCAGATTTACTCATTTACCCACTCTGAGTCCCTGAGACGTTCCTAAACTGCTGTGCCAGTTATTCCCACTGCCATCGATATCACCAGTTCCAACTATTACCAATGTGGCCCATTTCTACACACTGATTTCTTATTAGGTTCAAAACCAGCTGTACTTGGTGTTTTACTGATATTTTGTTCAGTGTTAGAGGAGAAAGAACATGGTGAGACTCTGGCATAGCCCAGCTCCCTTCTGTGAAGAGAGAGTCCCTCACTGACAATAGACAAGTCAATAAGTGGTTGTCTAAAGGGGTCGAAAAAAGCATCCACCATTTCTCTATTTCAAAAAAAAAAAATGAATCATTTGAAAATATTAACTACAAGCTTCTGATGCAATGCTGTGTGGTTCATTGTGCCACATATGGTTATGATGATCTACATGTCAGCTACAATCCAGAAATACTCTCATTGTTACAATGCAAAATAATATAATCTTCCACTTTTACATTTTAAATGTGTTTGGCCCACCAAGTCCTTGCTGAGGTGCTAACCACCACTGTGAAGGGACTGTCTGACATAGTGCTCTGAGATTTCAGGTGAGTATAATCATCTCCCAGATGCATAGAATAAGCCTGGGTTTTGAGGCAAAGAGGCAAACCTCCTGCTCTTCCAGAAGTCCGAACCATTCAGCAATATGTTCACAGTAGCTAGGGGGAAAAGCCTTTGTGAAGAAAACTGTTGTGTCTCATGGCTGTTTTTATTAAAACATTTAGTCCACCAGTTTTCCAACTCTAAGAACAATTTAATTCACAAAGCACATGAAATAAGCAGAAAAATCTAGTCCCCACAGCCATGTTCCACCTCTGTGATCGTCGTCGTTGAGTTAGGGTGATTTAGTCATCAAGATCCCTGCTGTTGTGTGTTTGTATATTTGTGAGGAAAACCTAGAATTCATCCCCTTTAGAAGCTGTGTCCATATGGCATGCAGCAAAGACCATTAGAGAACAGTAGTAGGAGTTTTGTTATCAAATCCAGCCAGATTTGCAGATAGGAATAATGGGAAATCAGTATTTTTCCTTCCTCTTCCTCTCTCTTTTCCTTTTTAGTCTTTTTCTTTCTCCTATTTGCTTCTTCAATTCAATTCTCCTTTGTTTATGGATTTGGAGAGTACACCAAAAGCAAAGAAGCCAAGCAAATCCTGTTTGGAGGAAGCACAGCCGTTTTGACATGTAACATCTCATCATTCCTTTTTATATGCTTAAACAATTGAAGAGCATGTAGAATAGCCAGGTGCTGGTCCTCAAAGTGGGTGTGCCCTAAGACATTCTTTGGTTTGAACTAGTCTAGTCCACTGTTTCATGTTACTGAATGATCAAAACAGAAAAGAAAGTTTTTCTTCTCTGGTTCTAGACCAAATGACTGGCAGGATGTAATCGCCATCTGTAATTTTCTGTGAAGTCCTTCCCCAGTCCAATTTACATGCCATGTACAGCTACTTCGCTCTGAGAATGCACACTCAAAACATACAGCCTTTAAGTGATTTTTCCTAGGATGGGCCAGGTGAAGCAGTGAGGAAATGGACGTATATATGTTATACACTTATATTATTTTTCCTCACAAACTTTTAAACTTACTATCCAGCATCTATATTTTTTCTCAAATTGGTAGTTTCTCAAATTTCTTCTCAAATTTTTCTCAAATTGGTAGTTTAAAGAAAAACCTACCTTTATGATTTTTCAAAAGTCATTTTTCAGCCTCTCCTATTATATTTTTTTTCAGTAGTCACCTTAGTGGGTAGCTGAGTGGGGATCAGGTATAAAAAGACCTCATCGTGTATTACAAGCCAGAGAGTGTACTCATGGGAAAAATGTAAGTCCTCAGATGGAAAGTCATCTCCATCAAAGAAAGTGGCTCGGGCAACAGTGCCTGACATTACATAGTCTGCATGGTGGAACATTGCAGCCATGTTTTCAGTTGCTTTTCACTCTCTGGAATTTTATGCAATGATTGCAGCCAAGAACCTTTGTAATATCATTCTCTGGTCAAACAAAAAAGAGAGGAAAAAAAAAATCCTTTGAAAATTGAAGCTAGTTGATGCAAGCTAGTAGACAATCCAGTGAAATTTTCACCCCACTCTGTTTGTAGGGCTTGGGATTTTTATGCAGTATAAGTGTGTTAGAGAAGGTGTCTGTCTGGTGTGGTTTGGGATACTTTGCTGTTTCAAATACTTTAAAGAAGAATTTGTGTTTTCTACAGTTTATTAAACTAGCTGAGTTAAATATATTGGTTATCAGATCCCATGATGCATGATTATTCAATATATTTTAAAATACAAAAAATTCAATTGTGCTGTCCCCTTTCTCCTTCTGTCTCCTCCCTGTCTCTCTGCTGTGAAGCACTGGGAGTAGTGTGTGTGTGTGTGTGTGTGTGTGTGTGTGTGTGTGTCTGGGAGGTAGACTGATTCCCTACCTGGAAATGGCTTGCTATTATTAGACGTTCAGTTACCAGGGGTTATGTAAGACAATTGAAGCTCTGTTTTTTAACAGAGACATGATTCATGCTGCTTGTAGTAACAGTAACCACCTCCAAACGAGACAGAAACCAGACACAGACAAAGGCTGGAGAAATCAATGCCGACTCGGTACAGCCATTCTCCTGATACCCTCTGCCTTTCAATCAGAGCACTTAGGTTATCGGGAGAGGAGGCTCCTGCTAATTCTGGATCTTTTTTTGTCTCTTGGGGCTGCCAGGTGAAATCATGTGGGCTGGAGCTGTGTACAGGAGAAAATGGGTCCTCAGGAGCAGTGACGTCTGACCTCCTTCCCTAGGGTCCCCCAGTGTTTCAGACACACCTGGAGGAACAGTGGTTGTCACCTGTGCTATGGCTCAGAACTCACTGTGGCTTCTACTCAGAAAGGTTGGAACTTGAGCATTTGGCTCACCCACTCAAGTAACTTTCCTCAAGTGATTCTCTGCAGCGTGCTGGGAGAGAAGAGAATGGAGTGGGATTTGAGCTGCTGCCAGTGCTTTATTATAGCTTCTCCTAAAACCTGAATGGAAGTGGACTGGCTGTCAGTTCCCACACACATTCGGGACCCTTTCCTAAATCTTCCAGACGACATTGATTCAATACTCCACACTATACAAAGCACTTCCACATGGATCCGCTTATTTTAGCCTCACAACTTTATAAGATAGGCAAAGCATACGTTATTGTCAATACCATTTTGCAAGAGAGAGATTTTATAGCTTACAAGTATCATGCCATTCATTGATTCCTTGCTCATGACTTTATAAGTGAGAACATTAAGATTCACAAAAGTTAGTGACTTGACCGTGGTCACACGGCTAGTTCTTACCAGATCCAGGAGGACAAGGTAGATCTTCTGATTCTCCATCTAGTGCTCTGCCCCCGATTTGCTACAAAACTTGTTGGCAACCATGGCATTTTGGAGGGGAAAAAAGCATTTTCTGCTGAAAACCTTGGTTTTAGATTAAGTTCTACTACTCATTAGCTAGCCAGCTTAAACTGCCTTTTCCTTCTTCTTCACCCCATCCACCTCAATCTCCTCATCTATGCAACTCATGATAGGGAGAACTCATTTTTAGAGTGTTCATGATAGTACCACATAATCTTTAACATGTCTAAGTCAATATATATAAAGCATTGCCAATAGTATCTCCCTGCCCCCACCAAGAGTGAAATCCAGCAAAGAGATCCAGAGATCTCAGACTTCACCTAGAACATAAAAGTAAACTATTTATTTTTACTACAAAAAGAAGAAACTCAGATACTTTATTGCAGAAACCAAGAAACTGCCCATGGCTCTCTGAAAACAGCAGTCTTACCCCAGTGACCTGTTACACACCCAGTAGGCAGGCCACCCTTCATTTTCACTCTCAAATGTGTAAATTGCCCAGAAAGACAATTCTTAAGTATTGACATGACAGGAAAACATGTAGGCCATGTAGCTTCACCCACCCAATAATCTCCTGCAATAAAAATTCCAATTTAGCCGGGCGCGGTGGCTCAAGCCTGTAATCCCAGCACTTTGGGAGGCCGAGACGGGCGGATCACGAGGTCAGGAGATCGAGACCATCCTGGCTAACACAGTGAAACCCCGTCTCTACTAAAAAATACAAAAAAAAAACTAGCCGGGCGTGGTGGCGGGCGCCTGTAGTCCCGGCTACTCGGGAGGCTGAGGCAGGAGAATGGCGGGAACCCGGGAGGCGGAGCTTGCAGTGAGCTGAGATCCGGCCACAGCACTCCAGCCTGGGTGACAGAGCGAGACTCCGTCTCAAAAAAATAATAATAATAATAATAATAAAAATTCCAATTTAAAAATACTTATTGATTACTGCTAATAATCAACACTCTGATACACTGTTATGAATTTTAACTAAAGACTGACACAGAATTTTCTGTTTATGAAATTTTACCATTATCCTGCTATTTCACATGTTACACAATGCAATCTATACCTATTTTAAGATAAACATAAGTAAACATTCTTATTTATAAAATAGTTTTTTATTAAATTTTTTGTTTGTATGCCGCTTTATATCCAGGAAGGTAGCAAAATACTCCACAGGTTATACTCCAATAAATTGCATTTTTTCTTCTGCTAAAATATGGAAGTCATTCGTTCCTGCAGTTTTAAGAAAGAAAGCTATACTTTTTTCTCTCACATAATAAAACTCCCCAACTAAGCATCAAGAGACCAAATTTCTAGTCCTAGACCCACTAAAAATTCACTATTAGGAAACCTGCTAAGTCCCAACTTCAGATAACATCTAATCTGAAAAACTCAGAGCCCCTTAACATCTAGTTATTACACACTAGCCTGAGACAACCTGCTCTGTGCTGTTGTGTGTTGTGTCAATAAAAGAGCTTTATGGGAAAGATGGAATTCATTGTTTAGGGTTTTATGTTGTGCCACTCGTTGCCAAGCTGCCTTGAATTCACCAATGTAATGTGTCTCCAGACTGATTCAAAGAGATAGAATTTGGAATGTGACTAGAAGGCAGCAGCAGATTCTGTAAATAGTTGCTACACATTCTGTATACCAGGCACAACAGTACACAGTGGAACCTTAGACAGTACTTACCCTGACTTCCTTATGTAGGAAAATATCCTTTTTCTTTCATCAAGTTACCAGGATTTAATGATTATGAATGGTAATTCTACCATTGGCATGTTCCAGTGATTCCTTTCATGGATCTCTTGATGTTCCTAGATTATTTTAACCTTATCCCCATTTGGTGTTAACTAATGCAAATTCTTACTTTCACCTAAGAACAGAGCTGTCTTTGCTCTTCTATATCTAGCCTTTATCCAAATCCTTAAATACACATGGTATCATCTGCAGGGCAATGGCAGTGATGGCGGGTGGTGTTTCTTCCCAATATTGTGATGGAACATTTCGCCTGGGCTGTTAGCATCTTAAACTATCCCAATAGCTACAGAAATTGTGTTTTAAACCATCATGCCTTAATGCCATCTATTTCTGTTTATGTTAACCGATAACATGGTTATAACATCCTACTATGCTCAAAACTACAGTATATGCTGAGGTCTCTGTAGTGTATAAAGCAAGGTTCCTGCCCAAGAGGATTTACACCCTCGCTAATAATATAGCAGACAGTCAGTAAACCACAACCATTTATTGAAGTACTTAAAAAGTGGCAGAAAACATTATGGGCTGAGGCAGTCTTCACAAGGGAAAATTTCATAAAGGATATATTTTTATATTTGGACCTTGAAGGAGAAGAAAGTCCTGTATAATTTTTTGAAAGGTGATAAAGGTATTCCAAGCAGTCAAACTGGTATCTACAGTAGCTCAGAGATACAAATGTGCTTAGTCTTTCTGACACCCTATAAGTTAACTAATTCAGACCATGTGGAGTATTGATGGAAAGGAAATCTGAGAGGACTCATTTGATAGGGAGTCAGTGAATTTCCGAGCCCAGGCTTAAGAGTTTGGAACCAGGGAAAATCCCTTAAAACATCTTTTCCCTAAGCATATTCTGAGGTTAAGTAAGTGTTCCATTAAAAAGGGGGATGGGGCAGTCTGTAACACAGTAAGCCTGGACAAAGATTAGGCTTCCAGCACCTTTAATATGCTATGTACACTTGCGAGTTTGAAAATAGAATATATAGGATTCAGTGTTTCCTAAACTTATTTGATCAAGGAACTTTGTTTGAGATGCATCTTGAAGTTCCAGTATGAAGCACACTTTAAGATATACCATCTGAAAATATTTTTGAAGGACAGGAGTTGAATGCAGGACCAAAAAAACTATGTTGTGATGATTAATCTAGTACTGTTAGAAATGGATATGCTATCAGCTACAGAGAAAGTATCCTTGATTGAAACCAAAGGAAGATAAACAGAAGTAGAAGGAATAATCTTCAAGATATGAAGGGAACATGGGAAAAGATATATCCTGAGGAAATAAAATAATGAAAATTCAGAGATATTAAAGGAGATGAGAGCTAATACACTTACTATGCTGCATGCCGTAGATCCTTTTATTAAAGTAGGATGCTAGCTCATCAACTGAAAAAGAGAATGGAGAATGGGACTTCATAAAAGTAGAACAAACTAAGAAAAACTGCCATAGGTTGTACCTGGAAACAGTGGGCAGAAGCATAGATCCAGGTGGCATGCATATGTAGCCTTTTGTTCTGAGAATGGGATGATATGGATTCATGGTTGATGAATGTAAAAGGAGGCACTGCACATAGAAGGTTAGAGAAGAAAGGATATCTGCAGGGTTACTGAGGGCAGTGTTGAAATGGTTGATCATGGGGCCAGTTTGTCCAGATCAAATTGGACAAATACATCTGATAGGGCCACCTGGGGCCTACTAAACATGACCAGCTGAAAACGTAGGTTCCTTGGGCTTCTGGGAAAGTGAGTTCACTAGCTGGATGTGGAACATTTGACGTCAAATGTGAGGCTTCAAAAGAATAATTTAGAAGGAGTATGAGAGCTAAGAAAAGGGGTGGTTAAGTCTGTTGAAAAGAAGTGGTAATGAGTTTTTGGATTAAAGTATTAAAGTATACGGAGGGAAAACATAAATCAAGTGTAGAAGGTTTTGAGAAATTTCAAAAAACATTCAAGAAGGCATGAGAGGGCCATGAAGAAGAACCTAGCCTAAGCCAGTGGTGAGGACCACGAATGAAGAGGAGTGGAGCGAAGGCAGATCCGTGGTTTGGTGATTGTGAGCCCAGTGTAGGTTAAGCTCTAGAACATGTGGTTAGAACCTGGCACTTAACTCAACTTTGCTACCCTCTGCCTTCATGACTGATGGCCAATAACTGTACCTTTCCTAAGTATCAGTTTCACCTCCTTCGTCTATAAAATAGGAATATAATCCCCAACTTCAAAGAGTAATTGTAAGAAAATAAAGTTATCTGTGAAAAGGCACAATGCCTGCCACACAGTAAGTATTTAGTCAATAATAGCCAAAGTTACTATTGAAGTGATGGGAGCAGGAAAAGGGAAAGATGTTCACTTTGGGAACAGTGACAGAGTGTGTTATCTGGAGTAATGCCACTGTGATGTTTCTCTGTACCTTTTTTCCATTTACCACAAACTATAATGGTTAATCCAGAACACATACTTACTGCAAGAGGTAAGGTATAGGAAACCTGATAATACCAAATAAAATACTGTGTCATAAATCATGCTCATGTTAGAATTCTTATTACAGAGTTTAAAATGATCTTATTGACGTGACCTGTGGCAGGCTTTCTGGACAAGAAGGTTCCAGCATCCAGTGACATAATAGAGGGGTTCCCATCACCAGGCCAGATTCATTAAAACCAGAAATTCATGATTTTGTGTGTGTGTGTGTGTGTGTGTGTGTGTATGTACATGTACTCTGATCCAAAAGATCTCGTATTTTAAACAAGAATCAACTGTATCTGATAATGCTAAGGCTCATGGCATGGGATGTGCAACTTATATTAACAGAGTTTATAAACTGTCAAAGAGGAATCAAGAGGTCTCTATGGAGAAAATTAACATAGATTTAATGTGACAAACAGTGGGATTGTGATTCCATGTTGTGTTGGCAGGGCTATCCCAGGGGTCTTCAAGCCATCAGAGGTATTTCTTATGGACATGGGTATTAACTAGTGATTAATTAAGGAACTAAAATCTAAAAAGTAAAATAGTTATCACAGCATCAGTAAGCTGAAGATGGTGTTCCTGATTAGTTTATCTGGCCATGATGTCTTTGGTGCCTTATTCATTAAATGGTTTTCTCACGAGTTTCCAGAGAGGTGGGATTGGTGATGTAGACTTGGGCATTTGTTTCAGGTAATTAGGTAAAAAGTTAAAAGTCAAATAGACTTCCTTAACAGGTGTAATGGTTTAACAGGTTGATGAGCTACTTAATTCCCACATCTTCCTTCTCAGGGGACTGTTAGAGTTTTAAGGGACCTTAAAAATCGTAAAACCAACCTCCTCTTTTTACAGATAGAAAAGCTGAGCCACCTAGAGGCTAAATGTCCCATCTGAGGTCATCAGCTAGTCCTGATTTCACTTTCTCTTTTCTTATCTTACACTTTATAACTCTTCCTTTTTTTTCTAACATTGTATCCCCCACAGTGACCTCTCTGCTAATTATTTCTTAGATGTATCCTTTTTATGAAATTTGCTGTGCCTCAAATTATGATAGTGGGCCTTTGCCAGTTGGTAACCCATCCCCACTAACTCACCACTACATTTGGGGCAAAGAAACGAGGGAAGTGGAACAATTTTAAATTTACTATGATCTTTGAGACAGCTTTATCTTCACCTGGGAATTGCTGTTAGACAATTAAGGTTAGTAAAGCTCATTGAATTTCTCAGAGGGAAGGTGTTATTTGAATTATTACCAGATAATTATTGTTAAAAATAACAATAATGTAAAAAAATAGGAACTTTGCATGTTAGAGACATTATCGTTTTGAATTTCCAGAGAGAGAGGAAACCCCTTGGGGATCTAAAAACAATTTTTTGACAATGTGCTCTATGCTAGAAACTCCTTGAATTCTGTGTAATGCCTGATGACCTGACAAACTGGCCCAGAATCAGAAGCCAGTCAGCTGGCTGTGTGAACTGTTAGCCAAGTTATTTGGCTTGAACTGCTCCTTCAAAAACAACCCTAGGAGAAAGCAGAGTGTCAGGCCAAAGACCTGCGGTCCCAGGCCAGTAGCATCAGCATCACCTGGGAGCTTGTCAGAAATGCAGGATCGCAAGCTCCACCCCAGATATGCTGAATCAGAAGTCCTGGGTGATTCATTTGTTCATTAGTGTTTGAGAAGACTGATAGAAGACATTCTCATCTTCAGTTAGAAAGGGGGGGCGGGGAAGGGACTATACTTATTGATAGTTTTCTGAAATATTTCCTTCTCCTGGAGTCTGTGCTCCCAGATATTTCCAGTGGCTCTGAACCATCATGAAAATAAGCATCTTCCTTGTGCTGTGATCACAGTGGGAACTAGCAATGTGTCCTGTGTCCAAGCTGCATTGGAACAGTTGTTATATAGTGAGAAGAGCACAGATTTAGAATCCGAGAGATCTGGGTTTGGATTCTGGTCTCACCATCCAGTAGCTTTTTAAACTTGGACCTGTTACATAAACTTATTAAATCTCACTTTTTCTTATCTGTAAAATGGGTATACTAAAACATACACCATAGCATTGCCATGAGGCTTAAACAAGAACATACTCATTTATAAAAATGCCTGGTGTAGTCCCTAATAAAATGTAGACATCCAATAAATGCTAGTTGTTATTGTTACTATTACCTTTCTTGTAAACTTTAATCATGAACTTCCCATCTATAATTTTAGAATGATTTCGTGTGATTTCCTAGGAATGGGACAGGCCATACTCAAAGTTGACATCTGCAGAAAGTTCCTTACAGTGATATGTGGCAGTGTATTTCATAACAGCTCTGCTCTCTAAGGGCTTTCAAGACAGATCTGCAGAAACGTCAACAATGAAACGGGCTGAAGAGAAGTGACCTACTGTCTGTTCGCCTCTGACACCATCAGGAAACTTGCCAGCTGGGTTCCAAGAGCAGATTCTTTATTACAGTGATGATGTAAGAAGCAGAGACAACAGCTGGATTTTCAGGTTCTAGGGAGAATTTGTGGCATCAGCAGCCCCTCAGAATTATCTTTTGACTTAAAAACCGAGTGCACTGGATGTGAAAGTCATTAAAAGAGAATAAATGTGAAACCCCATGAAGTCATTCTCACTGAGTCTTTTTTAGAGTGTAACCACCTTTTAAGCAATGAAACATGACACACTATGCAGTGGTTCTGATTAATAGACACTCAGGTGTGTACTAAGGCAAAAGGGGAAAAAAGAGGGAGCTAGGTGACAATTTGCCAAAAAATGAAAGTAAGATTATAGCAGCAGGATGTGGGGCTGAGAAAGAAGGATTTAATTAAAGGACAGACATATTATGGTTGTATTAATTATAAAATGCACATTTAAATCAAATGTTAGATATATTTAAAATGTACATTTATGTAATTACACAAAGGATTTGTAAATTTGCCAGATAATTTTTCACCGCAATGTACTGTTGATGAGTGATTTCCTTTATCATTTTAATGTAGTTGCCAGGGGGCAAAAGTAGAAGGAAATCCTATCTGGTGAAGTGTCGATAATCTGTCCAGCCTTATGACGGGTTAGAAAGAACAATGAAGAGCTCTTGAGCCCATTTTGCTGTTTGTGTGGCTGCTGGGGTGATGCTGTTTAATGGATGTCTCAATGCATAGCATGGCTCCACCATACTGGCCAAAAAGAGTTTGATTAATACTACCAAGGTTTTCCTCTGGTGAGTAACAGTGAGTCAAGCGCTCACCTGGGAGATGCAGATGAAGTCTTGTAGTATTGGAGCTAACATTTAAGAGCTGAGCTTTTCTGGCCAAGTAATAATTACTGAGATTCCCTGGAAAAGTCTGTTTTCCTCACCTAGGTAAACACTATTATCCCCACAGCATGTTTTGTTGGGCTTTTCATCTTTGGGTGAGAGAAAATGATTCTGTTTGAGGATAAGGATAGAGAAGAGAAACAACTAATGTGTCTTCTACTGCAAGAGAATAAGGCAAGAAAATTTGAACAGACTCGGAGGCAATTGTCTATGCATTTCTATAAGTAAAGTAGTAATATAAGGAAAAACAAGTAAACATTTAAACAAACCTGGAGAATGAGTACTAGGCTAAGGTAGGTGGAAAAAGAAGTGTTACTGTGGCACAACAGCAGATTGCCGATAGTTTGTTTCTGTAAAGTAATGAATTTAACCATAGAATGACTGCATGTTTTCACCAAGAACTCCAGCTGAACCCACAGCTTTTCCAAAGCGTGAGAAATGTCTTTATTCTTATTTTCAGCCTGAGTTTATCACCCCAGTGGTATTTTTAACATTTTATTTGTTTTTTGTTTTTGTGGGTACATAGTAGGTGTATATACTTCCGGGGTACATCAGATGTTTTGATAGAGGCACGCATGTGAACTAATCACATCATGGAGAATGGGGTATCCATCCTCTTAAGCATTTGTCTTTTGTGTTACAAACAATCCAATTACCCTCTGGTAGTTATTTAAAAATGTACGATTAAGTTATTATTGACTATAGTCACTCTGTTGTGCTATCAAATAGTAGGTCGTATGCATTCTTTCTATTTTTTGTATCCATTAACCATCCACACCTCCTCCCCAGTGGTGTTGACTGTATTGTCATTATTATTTCTGCTGGTAATGTTAGAAAAGTTTGCTTCCTTGTTTTTTAAATCCATCATCATTTTTTAGACATTATTTCACTATAAAAGTTATTTATTAGTTCGGTTTGTTGAAGCAAATAAATGAAGCAAGTTTGTTATTTTTTGGAACACAATGTATTTTTGCAGGTTACACACCCCAACCTCCCTCTCTCTGGTCTTGTCATTATTGATGATCTGCTGGGCCTATTGGTGCCACGTAAGCACTGATAAATATTAGTCTGTGGCCTTTTATGTCTGTTATCCTTGCCCAGCCACTAACAAGGATGTGACCTTGAGCAAGTCAGTTCCCTTAATCTCTTCATCTGAAAAATGGGGGGGTTGAAGTAGATGAGTTTTGAGGTCTTTTCAATTTAGTTCCCATTTCTATGACTCAAGGCAAGAGTGTTTATTCTTTTTAAATTCGTTTCAGCAGATTATCAGCCCTAGTGCAAACTTAACATGCAAGAAATCATGGCCCACTATAGGGTACTCGGAGTAAAAATTGCCTCAGCTTTCGAAGAGCTTATGAAGAGGGAAGACAAATTACACAAATAACCATTCGAATTGGTAGAATATGCAAAGGGAGTAGTACAGAATGTGCTCATAATATTTAAGAAAGGCAATCTCCTTTGTGAAATGCTTCATAAGTGAGGTGGCATTTGGATGGCCCTTGAAGAAGCTACATGTAGACCTTAAAAGAAGGGAAGAAATACTATGAACATGGTGGGGAAGAGTAGGACTACCTGAGTGTAGAATGGAGTGTAGAGATAAGAGTAAGAAACTGGATTGGGCTACACTGTAGCAGCTTTGAATACCAAACTGAGAAGTTTGAATTTAATCCAATAAGCAAGGAGGACTGTAAGCAAAGAAGTGATATGTTTAGAAGGGCACTTTAGAAAAATTAATGTAATGTTTGTGTGAAGGATGGATAAGAGGTAAAGAAAAACTGGAAAAAGTGAAACCAGTCAGGAGTCTTTCATAGATGTCCTCACGGTAGTTAGCAAAGGGAGAAATAGGGGTTAGTATAGAAAACAGGTATTGATTCAGGAGTCATAATCAGAGTAAAATCCACCGGATTTGGCAGCCAATTGGATATGGGAAGAAAAAAAAACCAGAAGAATTAAAGATGACTCCCCAGCTGTAGGCCCACGTAACTGGTTGAAGAGAATACCAATGGCAGGAAATGGGACATCTAGAGAAGAAACAGATTTTAAAGGAAAGACAATGAATTCAGTTCTAAACTTTCTGAATTAGAAAAGCCTGTGTAGTATTTGATGGAGATGTGAGCTTCTCCAAGTTAGAGACCCTGTTTTATTCATCCGGGTGCCTCGTAGATTCTATATAAACACTGAATGAATGGGCAAAGGAACAAATGAACCAATAACCAGCTGTTATTTAGAATGTGGGTGTGCAGCTCTGTAGAAAAGCTAGAACTAAAGATAGCAATGTGGATGCTCTCCATGGAAAAGTGATTGTTGAGGTCAGGGAAGGCTGGGGAAGACAAAGCCTGAGGAGAGAATCTAGAGGAATGTCTACATTTAGAGAACAGAAGGAAGAAAAGAAGCCAGTGAAGAAGGCAGAATAGCAGGCTGAGGTGTAGGAAAAAAATTAGGGTAATTCAGTGTCCTCAGGGTTAGAGGCTGTGGAAGAAAATGGAGCATTTGCAGTGAAGGACAGAGGGAATGTTCAGAACATGCCCAGATCAATGGGTGTCACTACAATAGGTTAAGAACTAAGCAATGAAGAGAGAGAGACTGAAGTGGAATCAGGAATATCAGAAATGTGGTAAAAGTATACAGTGGAACACTATGCAGCCTTCAAAAAGAAGGAAATCTTGTCATTTGCAAGAACATGGATGAATCTAGAGGTCATCCATGATATATGGGGAAAAAATATGCTCTTTTTGTACTAGAAAAGCCAGGCACAGAAAAACAAATACTCACTTATATGAGGAATCTAAAAAAGCTTAATTTATAGAAGCAAAGATTAGAATGGTGGCTGCCAGAGGCTGAGGAGACATCAGCCAAAGGACACAAAATTTCAGTTAGGAGGAATAACTCCAGAGATGTACTGTACATCCTCATGACTATCATTAATAAGAATGTAGTATATATTACTGAGAGTAGGTTTTGAAGTGTTCTCACTGTGAAAAAATTATAAATACATGAGGTAATTTTTTTTTTTTTTTTTTTTGAGACGGAGTCTTGCTCTGTTGTCAGGCTGGAGTGCAGTGGCGCGATCTCGGCTCACTGCAACCTCCGCCTCCCTTTAAGTGATTCCCCTGCCTCAGCCTCCTGAGTAGCTGGGACTACAGGCGTGCACCGTCATGCCTGGCTAATGTTTTGTATTTTAGTAGAGACGGGGTTTCACCATGTTGGCCGAGATGGTCTCGATCTCCTGACCTCGTGATCCACCCACCTCGGCCTCCCAAAGTGCTGGGATTACAGGCGTGAGCCAGCACACCCAGCCGGTAATGCATATTTTAATTAGTTTGATTTAGCCATTCCACTATGTATACATGTATCAAAACATCATGTTTTATACCATGAATATATACAATTTTTATGTGTGAATAAAAAATAAATATAGTAAATGAAAAAAAAGAAAAGGATACTAGAAGAATCAACTGTGACAAGGTTGAAGGACACTGTTTCTACTTCCTTCCCCCACTTTCACCCACAACTCAGCTTCTAAGTCAGAACCACAAAATCAGCTCCGCCCACACTGACGGGGTACTGTTGATGTCCCACGCTGCACAGGCAGTTAGGGGAAAGCACTGAAAATGGAGCCTGGACAACATCCTCTCCATTCTCCCTTCCCTAACTTGCCATTTTCTGGTACAAAGATGTAGAACCAACCAACCAACCTCTCACTGAAGTCCCAAAGTTCATTCTTATCAAAATAAATAATTGCCATCACCATCACCTGTTCACTTAACTACCTTATTTTTGTTTTTTGTCTGATCTAGATGCAGCCGCTCTCTGTTCCCTGCCCCAATGAACATCTGCACTAGGCCCAAGCCTTGGAGTAATTTACCTGAAGAGTGACACCATTTATTTTGAAACTACTGTGAGTACATTATGTCTCCAATAAAACGCTTCTTAGTTCACTTTGTTTAATTAAATACACACACACACACACACACACACACACACACACACACACACAGAGAGAGAGAGAAAATTGTGAAAGCAGGCAAAATTTTACATGGCTTCATTTCTTGGATCAGCAGGGTAACCAGACTCAGTCCTGAGGTGCCCACAGTGGTTCTCAACTTCCCGGCTGCAATGCACACCATGTGCAGCATCATTCCCTCCTGGGCAGATGGCTGTGCCAAGCTGTATCTGAGCACACCTTGCAGGGACTGGTGCTGTTCTGCTTGGTCATCTGTGCCTCTACCTATGGTGGTAGCAGCTCCTCCTAATCTGTTTGCTTCTCATCATCCTTCTGTGCCACCGTTGAATCTCACGGTAGCTTGTCATTTCATGCCACCCTGGTCAAAGCTTTGCTTGCTTTGATTTACCTATTGTTTGAGCTGCAGCCCATGCTGTTGTCTCCTTGTTGCCCTTCCCTTGGAGCTCTGGGCTCCTTCTACCACATCTCTAAGCTGCTGTATCCAGCTCACCTCTGCTCTCTGGATGTATGGGTCTGTGTCGTTGATTTAGTTCCTGCTATGCAAGGCATTTATGTAGGAGAAGTACAGACCTTGCAAGGAAAGGTACAGAAATAATTTGGGGTAGGAGATATGATACCTATGGGAAAATACTAATGAAAGATTGATATCAAGTATTCATTCATCATTGCTAAAATAACAGATGAATATATGCTATTTTCCACTAGAAAAGCCAGACATTTGAATTATTTAGAAGTTCTGCATGCAAAATAACTTAATTATACATTTTAAAACAATAACTAGTTGTTATATTCACAAGTTTTCCTATATGTTATGAGGCAGGTAATGGGATGGTGTTTTACAGACTTCTATGTTACTGGAAAACGCTAAAGCTGGGAGACTAACATCCCTCTTAGGCTTCAGGTAGGATGTTTACATTTGTCTTTCTATGTCTTTAGCTATTCTGGCATAAATCGAACCCAAAGGGATGAAGCCAGAGTTTTGTTTTATTTTGTGTCACTCTTTTACCTTTAATGCTTCCGGTCAACTGAATCATAATTGGTGGTAGCTGATGTGTAGGTGACAGACAGGCCTGCCTTTCCAGGAGGGGAATGTGTTCTGTAGTGCGAGTAGGACTGGGGTACTGGGGACTAAAGACATGACAAAAAAAGATCAAATGTAGTTTCTCCAGTCCACACCCACACAAGGAACTTACTTATATATGCCTTCATTCATCCTTAAGTTCAAGTGCAAGGAATACCTGAGAAATTCCCACATCTGGATAGTTTTCTGAGTTTTTCTTCATCACAGAGTAACTATGCTGGTACAGATAACACAGCCTTACTATGATGCAGACGGGTTTCAAAGTTTCTATATCCTTTAAGAGGGAAAAGAGTTCTTACCACTCTTACCTTCCTGTGCTACAGAGAACCCAGATCCAGACCTAGAAATCAGGACCTGATGTTGCCTACAAATTACAGAGAAGTCTACAAGTGAGCATTTATTTCTGTCATAGGAAGTATTTCATCTGTGCAGAATACCAGTGCCTGCTTTTACTTCCCATGGGCCCTAGGGAATGGGCAGATTGGGTTATAATCTTTGCAGTCTTTGCTATTCAGAAACTTGGCTTTCTAATGTATAAAAGAGAAATAATAATAAAACTTGCAGAGACTTGCTAGGTGCAAAAATCAATAAAGAGGATAAAAAATTAAAATGTGAACCATTTGCAGAAGTATATCTCTTCTGGTGGGTTGACAATGCTTTGAGCCTAGTCTCAAGGCTTGGAAGTGGGTTGGGGAGGCATATATTAAATTTTAACACCTACCCACCCCCCATACCACCTGCACAATAATGCTCAGTGGCCCTGCCTACTTAACCATATCATTGTGATAATTCAATGACATGGTGTCTATATATAAAGTCTGTCTTGGCAGAGGTGAGTATATTTACTCAGTCATCTAAAATTTGCTGAGCATATACTATGTGCCAGACACTGTTCCAGGAACTAGGTATATGGCAGCAAGCAAAACAAACAAAAATCCCTGCTCAGCTGAGCTTACATTCTCTTTTCTTGATCTATGAATGGCAATTCAACATAATAGGTACATGTAAGCTAAGAGAGAACTGATTTTATTTTGTTCTGTCCTTCTTCCAGAAAGTATAATTGAAAGTATAAGAGAGAACACATATGTTGATTAGTCTTGTCACCCCATTCTACCCCCCCCCCCAAAATAATGCAGAACCATTCGTTGCCCAGATATGTGACCCAGAAGACTGGCCTTCTGGACTCCATTACTCAGGCTCTCTTGTCCTTGGACTTCCTTTTGAATTTGGCCAAAAGGCAACATCAGCAGGAGATGTGAAAGTGGGAGAAGAGATAGGTCAAGGAATGTATTAGTTCAGCCCTCCTTCCCAACTCCAATTCTGGCTGGACTCAGAATTCATCACCATTTTACTTGCCCCTTCAGTTTAAATGGTTTAAAGCTTTCCACTACTGCTAGTACCTGGCAGTCTCCACTATTGCTAGTACCTGGTGCTATCTCCCTTGAGGTCCCTGAACCTCATCTTCACCTCCAAATACAGTTTTTTCATTAAACCCTCTTTAGCAAAAAACTTTGCATGTGCCATCTGTTTTTGCCAGGATCCTGACTGATACAGTTAGGAGGAAATTATACTGAAAAAAATTGTAAATCAGCCCTGCCAAGGTTAAAAAAAAAAAGATTGAGAAAATAAAATGTGTTTAATCACAAAAATATCTTAAATTGATGTGAGGACATCAGACCAGGTAGAGAAATGATAAATTGTAAGAAAACATGATAAGCCAGAGTCCCATAGGTTGGTATCAATGCTCAGGCTTGATGGGCTTCTATAGGCTAAGTGCAGCTTGCTCAACCCTCAGCTTCAAGGAGCTCATGGTATAGCGTAGCCACAGCAATGACAAACATGTGAGCAGAAAGGAGATGTCAGGAGGTACACAGTGAGATCAAAGTGTTGAGGAAGAGATAGCTTGTCCTAACATTGTTTCTGCCTTTGCTACAATAGCAATCCATTTGCCCCTGCCCAAAATCTAGATGTCTAAACAGATTACTGAAATGAGGGAAGGAAATGTCTTCTTGTTTTTTTCTTTCTTGTTTTTTATTTTTTATTTTTTGCTCTGTCACCAGGCTGGAATGCAGTGGCACGCTCTCGGCTCACTGCAACCTCTGCACTCCCGGGTTCATGTAATTCTCCTGCCTCAGCCTCCTGAGTAGTTGGGACTACAGGCACATGCCACCATGCGCAGCTAATTTTTGTATTTTTAGTAGAGACGGGGTTTCACGATATTGGCCAGGATGGTCTCAATCACTTGACCTCATGATCTGCCCGCCTCGACTTCCCAAAGTGCTGGGATTACAGGCATGAGCTACCACGCCCGGCCCGGAAATGTCTTCTTAAAACTAACATTATGAAAGTCACAGAACTAACAATCCCTATGAGAGGAACTACCATTATTGAGCCCTTACCATGTGCCAGCACAAGGCAAATCACTTTACATGGCTTATCTCATTTGTTCCTCACAATAACCCTAAGTGGTAGGTATTGTTATTCCCATCTTACAGATGAAGAAAATGAGGCTCAGAGATGCGGAGTAATCTACCTAGGGCATAGAGCTAATAGGTAGTGGAGCACAGTTCCGCTACCACCCTTGTTGGGGTGGTTTGTTGCCACCTACCCTTTCCCTCCTGCCCAGATACTAAGCCTATTTAATGCATTGCTGGGGAAAAGAGTAGGGAAATGGTTACGACTCCAGCAAGACTGGGGGAGGCATCACTGGTCTAAATTATCATGAGCCAATAGGAGGTTCCAACTAATTTTTTCCTATCTGATAAGTAACAGACATATTACTTATCAGATAGGAAAAGACCAAGCTGATAAGTAAAAGACACATTAACGTGCAGGAAAGGGTGGGAGCCCAGTGAAGAGAGAAAATTGGGATAGGGTGAAAGAAGAGAGCGCTCTCCTCTCAACACCCTGGAGACTGCTAAGAGCTCACACAGATAAAATATTTATTTTTCCATATGTTGCAGAAAGCATTGCCATCACTGTATGTGTGCAATATGTGCAAAAGAGTGTGAAATATATACATCAAATGCCGCCGATCTGGTTAATTTCCATGCATTTAACATGCTTAATACCTACCATATCATCAATATGTTTTAATGCATATTTCTTTCCACATACAATATGGTCTAGTTAGGAAAGAGCCAACATCCTCCACAGCCTTACTCACTGCTATGTTTCAGCCTAAAACTTCTTACTGGGGCCAGCACAATGAGAGTTAAAAACCAGAAGGCTCTGCTGGCTAACTCAGCCGCCACTCTCCTTAGAACACACTCCCAGTTCTTGAAGCAGCCTTTTCTCATAACAGAAATGTTTGCAGTGAGGAGATGAAAATGTTTTTGTTCTCTTTGGACAATTGAGAGATGTTCAGTCACAATGTCAGAACTGACCGTTGAAAGGCGGGTGCCTGCGGCCACGCTTTTTTTTTTTTTTTTTTTTTTTTTTTTTTTTTCTTTTTTTGAATGCAGAGCTCCACCAGTGTGGCGGGAGGAAGTGCACAATGATTGGTCTGTTTCTCTGTGGAAGTGTTCAGGGTACACCCAGTTTTACTTTGCATATATTTACGAAACATCTGCCCTTTTCTTATTCTTAAGTCCTTCCCTGCCACCAGCCCCCTTTCCCTTTTTCCCTGGTTTCTTTCTTTGTTGTTGTTGGCTTGTCTAACTTTTTCATTGGAGCTTTCATTTTCCGGTTGAGGAGCGACTTCATCAGAGTGTATAATTTTAATAGAGAGAGAGAGGAGGAAAGGGGTGGGAGGGGAGAGAGAGAGAAGAGAGAGAGAGAGGAGAATGAGAACGAGAACTGAAAAGAGAGACTGAGAGGCCAGAGCCTGGCAAATCAACCTTTGGCATGGTGACCAGGAGGAAGGTTCTGGTCGGGAGTTTGCCTCTCTGAAATCCGCTGGAGTCAGCCAGTGTGCTGCTGCCCTCTAAAGGCTCCAGGGAATAGTGCATCGCCACAGAGGCTTGAAAAGACTTGCCCTCAGATGTGCCATGTTTATAATTCTTTTTACAGAGCCTCAAAATGTATTTTCAACTAATTATGACAGGACTTATTCTTTCCTCCTTAATAAACTATGAACTGCAAAAATGGGGTCAATTCACAGCACCTGTGCATGTCTAGGCATAAACGAGTGCTATATTTTAGGGTTTCTCAGCTCCAGAAAAAGGAGTCCAGAGAACCATTAGAAAGGGTGAGATAGGACATGAATTGCCTCTGAGGATGGTGAGCAGTTCTCTGTTATCTGGACAGTTGGGAAACAGCCCAGTGGTATAAAGGCAAGTAAAGTGACATAAGACAAATAAGGGGGTAAGCCAAAAAGGTTGAGTTTTTAACATTTCCTGTTTATAGAGGTAGCTCCAATGCCTCTGTGCTATGAATATTCTCCCAAAGTGATCATTGAGGCAACAGGAGGATATGGTACAAGATGTCAGTCAGGAAGCAAGAGCGAATCTAGGGAAAGAAACAAGGGCATTGATATGAAGAACAATATAATTTTTGCAGTGTTAAAAATAAAAGAGTAATATATTGGTGGTTTTGCTATGTCTTTATGTTTGAAAGAAAGCTTTCTTAATTTTCTGAAGTACACATCTGAAAGTATCCTAGGCCCTATCTACGAATATCAAAAATAAACATTTTTTTCTGCTAGGTGACATATGTCATTACTGTTTTGTCGCTATATTTAAATGAATCGTGAGGGCCAGCGTAGCCTTACTGAGCAAAATAGTCCTGCTCTTATTAAATGCCCCTCATAGACTTAAAGCAAAAGCAGCCAGTCAGGTAGTTTTGCTACCTTGCTGCATAAAAAGTAGGAAACTTCATTGGGATTCAGACTATGACTATTCTTAAAATACACTTTAATTTCAGCTTCCTTTCATTCTGTCCACAGTCAATTATTGAATGACAGCTTTGTCTAAGCTACACTGCTTAATAGTATAGACAAGGCAGTAAACTCTGGGAGGGAAGGATCCAAGCCTGTTTTATTCTTTAGCCCATGTTGGCACATCATGGGGACATCATAAATATTTGTAAAATGAATATGTAAATGAATGCATGACAGGAGAGAAGGAAGAAGGAAAGAATAGATGAACACAAGGAATACAAAAATAAGTAAGACATTTCCTTACCTTCAGAGAGCTTACAGTCTCACAAGAGGGATATGCACATAAATAGCCATTATTGAAATAAAATTGAGTGAGTGAAATAAGATTAAAAAAAAAAAAAAAGAGCATAGGCGTTTCAGAGAAAGACCTAGGGAGGAATTCAGTGTTTGGAATGAAGTCCTATCTGGCAGAGAGGAATCAAGACAGTTACAAGATGAAGACACCATTTAATAAGTATGAAGGATAATAAGTATGATTTCAACAGGGCAGCGATGAAATACGGGATATTCAAAGCAAGAGAAAACTTGAGCAAAGATGTAGACCCCAGAATGTAGACTCCCAGGATATTCTGGAGGATATTCAAGAAATCTGAGGGTCCAGTATGGCCAATATATAGGACACACGAGAAAAGTTAGAGGAGATACGGAACCAACCTTGAGTGTCAGGCTAATGTAGTCATCTTAGATTTAGTGAATGCAAAGAAACAGGACTAGAGGAGTGAAGGAGGATGGAGAGCCAGTTAGTAAACAATCGACTAGATAAAAAGCAGTAAGGTGATTGCATTGAAATTGGAATGGAAACACAGATGTGAAAAAAAATACGAAGGAAGCAGAACTATAAGAACTTATTGATGAATTGACTTTAAGGCAGAGGAAGGTGTATAGTGATGCTGAGGTTTCCAACCTGATGGTAGACAACAGTGATAGAGATATGGACCTCAGAGAAAGCATTGGTTATAGTAAAGGAGTTGGGCTTTAGCAACTTCGATCTTGGCTACATCTTTAGACTGAAAACCAGAATACCAGCTCCTTCAGGGTCCATGTAGACACTCAAGATTGGGGGGTTACTCCCATAGTCACCATTCAAAAAACAATTGATAAGGTCTTATAATTTGTTGCTTCTCTTCTATTGGCTTCCTCCATACTGAAAAAGATGTCTGAAAGCCTCTCTTCTATTCTAATCTTTATCATGCCATCTCTGCCTCCTGCCCTCTGAAGAAACAGATTTTATTTCACAACCTGTTGGACTGAAAACACAGCATACTAATCATAACACCATATTCTGCGAGGGCAGATTTAACTACCCAGCACAACAAATTTAAATACAAAATATCCTGCATAACAAGTCCATTACCATGCTCATAGAAACAAGGGAAACATGGAAACAAATCTACTTACAACAAATTCTGTACCACACATAGTCTTCTACAAATAAAAGAAATGCTTTTTCTGGTCACTGTCCACATAATGATAGAAAAAGACACAAATCCAAGGGAATTGGAGAAATGTTCAGAAACTATTAATAATAATCCAGTTTGGCTGTAGTCTAGGGTACGAGCAGTATAAGCTAAGTATTTGTTAATTTCATATCAGTTGCATTGTCCTGGGGAGAGCAGACCTGAGCTGACTGATAGCTGTGCTGTTTTACTTCCTATTCCTGACCCCATATAACAATTAGTAACAATTACTTTCTAATTCCCTTCACCCTTCTCTTCCTCGTTTCCCAAACACACAGTCATACCCTAAACTCCAGGACGATGCACCAAATCAAAAATCTTAGACGTAGGATGAATAAAGAGTTGGAGTAGAAAAATCTCTGCATGACACCTTCCCCTCTTCAGCTACTAGAATCTAAGCTCTTCTTTTCACTTTTCACTTGCTACTGTCACAGAAACCTCCCATCACTACCCTCTCGTCTGTACAGGCTGCAAATTTAAATTGTGATTTGAAATTTATTTAAGATAAAATCTAAGTAAGAGCAAGAAAGTTGAATGTTCCATAATGTATTCCATGAGTAGAAATTTAAAGTTGGAAGGAACCTTTAAGGCCTTCTAATCCAAGCCCTTTATTTTACAGATGAGGAAACTGAAGCCCAGAGAGGTGAAGTGAGGTGCCCAAGGCCACACAGCAAGTTAGAGGCACAGCTAGTACCGTAGCTCAAGTCTCCTGACTCCCAGTCCAGTGCTCCTCCCATTACTCCACGAGTCCTGTCTCTAAGCTTCCTGACAAATGCTAGAACGGTAAAACTTCCACTAGTATTTTTCCAGACCATGTTAAAACTCCTAAGGGGGGAAGAGGGATGCTTTCTTGGATAATGTCAGCCATACGTAGCTCAAGCTGTCTAAAGTTCTGGGACAGGGTCTTTTTATGCAGCCAACAGAGTCCAAATGTGGTGCTGTTTGCTTGGCCCATATGCTTTCATGTGTTCCCAGTTAGGCCATTACTGGAGGGAAAAAAAACAAGAATCAGCTTGTTTTAAAACAAGGGACATACTGGACTCCCTCCCATCCCCCTTCAGAAAAAAAAAATCAAGTTATCTTTAACAGATTCTAAAAATGCCTTTTCCCAAATATGCAGTCAGTTCCTTCAAAGGGCCCTTTGTTTATTTTCAGGAAGAAACCCAAGACAGCTGAAAACCAGAAGGCATCTGAGGAGAATGAGATTACTCAGCCGGGTGGATCCAGCGCCAAGCCGGGCCTTCCCTGCCTGAACTTTGAAGCTGTTTTGTCTCCAGACCCAGCCCTCATCCACTCAACACATTCACTGACAAACTCTCACGCTCACACCGGGTCATCTGATTGTGAGTACACCACTAAGGTGATGGTGTCTTCGCAGTGCGGAGTAGTGCTTCTCCCCTGGGTTCTGGCTTTTTTACTTTGAGAGCAAGCCGTTTGCATTTGGTCTTCTCAGGCAGCCAAAAGTAACGTGCCACCATTTTCATTCAGCCAACATCTCTATGTTTTCAAAGCTAGAGTATATTTAAAAGCCAGGTGACATGCCATTTGGCCTTAAAAGGCTAATTAATTACATAAACCACGTTCTTTTCATAGCACTAACTTAGAAAAAGAAGTTTTGTTGCTGGTATTCATTTATTCTTGATCTGGATAATGGCACTTCCATAATTACTAAATTGAACAGCCAAACATGGACCTCAGAAGGCCAGTTAGACACAAGGAAACATCCATTTTGAAATTACATAACACAAGTCAGATTTGCATTAGTTATTGGAGTCTCATGTAGCTTGGCTGAATTTCTGTCTTTCCAGTTTTTAATTTATTTTGAAGTGGTTAAAGGATAGCATAAATTTACAGAAGAAAAGAGAATGGCTTCCAAGAATTCAGAAGCCACCCAGACTTCACACAGCCAATGAGAATCCAGGTTAAAAATATTTTTTAATTAAAAAAACTGCCTAAGGGCTAAATTTGGAAATGGGCAGCTTAATGAGATCGTCGCTATTGAAATCACTTCTTTGCTGTTTATTTTTGCCATCTTCCCACTAATCTGGGAGTCACTTCTTCTAGTTCTATTTTAAGCAAGTTGATAAATCACGTTTAGGAGATTTTTTTCTTTTTCTGAAATGTAACCCAATACTTCAGAGAAAAAGAAACATGTGTGTTGACAATGGAAAGGAATGAAATAACTTTGGAGTCGAATCCAAAAGAATATTCCTTTTAGTGTTAAGATGCCCAACAACTCTTCTGAACTGATCTCCATAAAGGATGTCTGGTAACATGCAAGTAACTGGCATATTCTTCTTTAAAATGAGTAACATAAGACCCACAGAGTTTTATTTCAAAAATAAAATTTTGTCCACAAAGACAAAAATTATTAGGAAATGAGATTCTAAATCTTTTATTGTTATTTTTCTGACAGAACAAATATAACATTCTGCAAAGAAGGCAAGAGACAGATTGGTCCAGGAGATTCCATTCTCCACTTGCTTCATCATGATAATCTCCAAAGAGAGGGAAATGACCTGGGGGCAGTGTTGGGGTGAAGAGAGCTTGTCCTACTTAAGGTTGGGCTAAGACCATATTCTAACTGTCACTAGAAAATGAAAAGGGAAGTAACATGAGCCAAATCTCTGTGGCCTATGTGATTTGAACAGTCGAAGTTGCGGCTTCTGTAGAGAAACCAGGGGGCAGAAGCAGGGACTGTGTCCTGAGGACCGTCCTAATCGTCACATCCTTGGACCTTCTTGCCTGGCAATCTCCAGCGTAATAGTAATGACAGAAAGAATTGGAAAGTACCCTGGCACAGTGCCCAATAGGCATGTGCACACTGTCCCTTCCCACCAGGAAAATCGCCTGTTCCTGTAGTGAAGGGCCTGGAGTTTCTACACGCAAGTCTTCATTACCTGGCTTTCTGCCGCACCTTATGGGTGTGGATTACATAGAATTGCCTTAGCCCAGAAATCTTCTGTTGCAGCAAAAATGAATGTTTTGCTGAATAGAAAAAGCACTGGGCTTCACTCACTGTGCTTTATCATAAGCATCCTCTGGCCAGGCCTTAGCATTGGCATGAACTAAGTTTAAGGAACAGCGCAAGTGTGGTGTCACCATACATCTACTTGGTGGCCCTGGGAAAGCCAATGGATGTGAGCTCAGTTGGAAGAACAAACCAGGAGGAGAAACTTGATCTCCAGCTGTTTTTAGACAGTTTGATTTTGCCATTAAGATGTGTAAGTCTTCTCTGTTCCAACCTGTTGTTTAAATTGATTATACTTTCCTCCAAATATATTTGGATTGTAGTTTGTCCTGATTTGAGCCTACACTTAGAAGAAAATTGTTTTTAGGAAAGATTCACAGAAATCTGTCCATTTGGAGATTGCTTGAGAGAAGACAGGAAAAAGGTTTATTTTAAGCTGTTAAAATTTTTGGATGCTCTTCTTGCATTCAAGAGGATTTTTTTTTTTTTTTTTTTACTTTCAAATGTCATTCTTACCATAGATTAATTTAAAAGCCTAATTTCTTTAAGGTAAAATATTCAGTTCCTATTTAGAACTAACAGATTTGGGGCATTTAAAAATAGTGCCCTTGACTTGTTAGTCTCTTTAACTTCAGAAACATTCCACCAGTGTGTAGTGTTCCAAGCTTTCACAAGTGCCTGAATTTTTATAGCACCTTTTTATTTGTCATGTGTTTAGCAAAATTATTCTTAGTCATGTTTTAATGCCCATTTCCTGTCAGTATGATCCTTCCCAATTTACAGATGAGAAAACTGAGAAAATTGACACCCAGGTAGAGGAAAGACTCGCTTGTGGTTAAACTCATTTGGGTACTGAGGGGTGTTTATGGATTTACTCTCATTGTGAGAGCATTTCTTATTGGAATTCTCTGTTCTGAGCCCAAAGATGGCATTCCTGGCTCTGAACAGGCATCTTGAAAATGTGCAACTACTCATATTGGTGACTGGGTTGTAAAACATGATGGATAAAGCATCCCCACAAAAGAAAAGTCAGCTCTGCATGTGAACTGACATGGTTGGGTAACCCACCATCTTTTTTGCATATGAAGGACACGGGCTGTGTTTTCCAGCAAAGATGACAAGTCTGACCCCCTAAATTCTCAGTTGGCTATTTGACTTCCTGAGCCTCTTCAAATTTTGCAAAAGATCCCAGTAGTATTCAAAACAAGAAGAAATATAGTTGAGATATGCTTTCTGTTGTGAGATGATGAGGTTAATATTGCTGCTAAAATGTATGTTGCTTTGCAGTGCACCTACTAACACAATTTCCTTTTAACAGTATTCCCCCATTACCCCCTAGCTTATCATCTCTTCACCATTGCTAAAAATCTAATGGTAAGCAAATTCACATGGTGATAATGGAAGGCATTAAGATGAGTTATGGAATCTGAAGGGTAAAAAACACCCTAGGTGTTTGATAGAGCAGTTCCCCACTAAACAGGCTGAGTATGAGCTGAGCCAAGTGCTCCCTTTAAATGCTTAAGCAGAACTAAACCAAGTCAGTAAAGCAGACGAAGCTCTCCATATGAAAAACCTTTCTTGACAGCTATCAAGCTGTAGCACATCACAGTCATATACATGTGATAGACGCGACCAGAACTTTTACTTGCATATTTCTTCCATTTTGTTTTCCCCCAAATAAGGCTCCCATTGAAAGAAGTGATTTTCCTCCCTGTGGCCGTCCTCCCTACTTCTGCTGTAGATCCACCTATTCTGATGTCTTTCTTTTGTTGCGAGCTGATATCCGTGGTGACTCACCTTCCCATGTTTTACACCGGCCTCATCAGACTGTCTCATTTTTTGTGTCCTTGCCAAGATGCACTTACGCTTGAACAGTTTTTATTTATTTTTCATTGAACCTTTACACATTTCCAAACTGTTGTGTGGGTGGGTTTAACTTTAGCTCTGTAGCATCACTCTGCTGGGGCTGGACACTCACAGAGGCCAGTGGGCTCTTCCTTTTCCAACTCTTGCCATCCGCCTTCCTTGGCCTCCCCCTCCCAACCATTTGCTTCACCCACCCGAGTCTCTGTGATTAAAATTTTTAGTACATTTGGCTCATTTTGAACTTTTAAGCAATTTTTTAGAGAACAAAACAGAGGATTTTTATGGCAAACTCCATTAATGCCACATTAAGGCTGACATTTTAATTACCCCAAAGTCAGGAAATGCAAAGTTCAGGTTCCCACAGCAACAGAAACTGTCCCCTTGAGTGCTGGCATCACAGCAGATTCTTTCATTCCCTGATTACACAACACTGGGTGTGGGGACATTGTTTTTATCCACGTATGTGGAAAGGAGCACAGCTTTTATCCTTTGATTTTTTCCTGTAACTACAGTTGAGGATATGGGTCTTTAGCTTCCCTCCCAAAACCATCTATACGTATTATCCTGAAACGGAAGACTATTATAGCTCTACATGTGCACACGGACAGAATTAAAGTTGCTGTGGGAACATTAGCTCTGATTTCCGGACTTCCGTGCCAGTCACATTTAAACCATAATGTTGTAATTTTTGGCATGTAATAAATGTGCATTTCATGTACACAGACAGAAAGAAGCATAAAATGTATTTTAAAGAGCAATTAATTACTAACTTTGTGATTAAAAAACATTTGGTGCATGTTCCTTCCCATTTAGCATCAGCTGCTGGTCTTAGCCAGGCCTAATAGATGACATACTGTGTCTCATCCTGTAACTCAGATGTACTTACTGTATGTTCCCGTTCTTCCAGATAATTAATTCCCTTAGTAAAGCTGTAGGGGGAAAACAAAATGGAAGGAATATGCGAGCATGTAAATAGGGTAAGGGATATTTTGAAGGAAATTATTCATTTCTGCGAATAAACCTTTTAGTCCCTGATAACGAGCCAGAAATCTGCTAAGTGGGTGTAGACAAAGGTTTCTGGCCACCTTACAGCATCTGGTTCAGGGCCATAAGAACAACTTGAAAGCAGATTTCCTCTTGAATTCCAGGCATGCCCACTGGGGGAGTGATTTTACTCTGTAAAAACTTATAGGCATAAGGCTTAAAAAGTTGTTTTACTCTATAACAACTTTTTAGTCTATGCTGTATTCAAACTGGAAAGTAAAAGTTATAGGAAATCAGGTAAGATGAGGACTTTGCTAAAGAACCTCTGACTTAAAGAGTAATTTTGTTTCTTCCTTTATGTTTAAATCTGGTTTACCCATTTGTGTTAGAGAAGGAAGTGTTTCAAAATAACTGTTTGAACGGGTTTGTGAGTGAAAGGAGTTAGTAGCAATACTCTATGGTGCCGTGTTTAAAAATGCAAATGCTTGAGTATATATTTGAAACCAAATGAGATAAAAAACTTTTCTAAAAGGATGTATAGCTTAAACTCTAGGTAAGGCTTTAAGGGAGACACGCTCAATGAAGAACCTCTTGCTATCTGTTCATTCTGTCACCTGCTGTGTATTTCTTTTTGTTCAGTTTGGTTGCGTATGATATTTAACCTTTTAGAAACATACTTCAGTTTTACAGGGCTCTGATTTGCTTTTACTTGGGCTGTCTCTGTGTGTGAATGTATGTCTGTATGAGTGAAAACTGCTCAAGCAAGTTTGAAGGTCTCTTTGGCAAATTTGACTGCATGTTCAGAAAGTTTCCAATCGGAAAGCTGATTCAGTGTAAAACCTTCCAAAAACTTCCTGAGGCACCTGTTCACATGAAAAGATTGGATTTCTGTTGGAGGTGCTCAGAAGGCAGTGTTTATAACTGAAGATCTCTGTTTGGTGTGCCAAAAAATGAAAAACATTTTGGCCCTAGAAAACCTCCATAAATGTTCAAAATGTATAATCAAACAAAAGCTTCATTTGGATTCAGATGCATGTATCTCAGCAGATGTGTCTAAACTAACTGGAATCCCACAGGAGCAGCTGAACTGGATTTTGGTATGTCTTGATAACTGAAAGAGTTATTCTTAGACTTTGGAAGGACAAAAATGGTCCATCTGTGAAGAACCGTAATAGAGACATGGCAAAAAACAGCATCCTCTGAAAGAGTTTATTTATGGAATTTAGGACAAGTTGGACAATCCTGAAAACATTTTAGGGTCACACTAATTTGCAGAGAAAATATAGCCAAAATGGAATGGAATAACAACCACAGACAGTCACTATCCAATGGCTTGTTATTAATTTTCTAATAAATTCCGTATCAGTTAAGCAGTAATAGAGCATCTTTGGTATAACTAAGTGCTCTCGTTGCCCCCAGAGTGTCCTGCATTCTGCTTTATTCTATGTCCTGTAAGGAACTATAGATTTATCTTTTCATTTAAACTGTTTTTCTGCCATTTCATTGCCAAGTAATCTGTCAAATGTGGATTTCATGTCATACAAAGATAGTCTTTCCCTTTTTAAAAAGTCACCTTTCTGCCTCTTAGTTCATTGATATATAATCTCTTCAGAATTTTTTCGTTACCTTTTATACCCTTTATTTAGAGATTTTAGTGCTTAGTTCAGCACTTACACATTGGAAGGCCAGTTCTTTTTTTTTATTTGCTCTAACTTCCCAGAGTTTCCACTTTGTATATTTGGGGACACACTTATTTTTAAAAAGCACAGGTCTTCAAACTTTGTATCTAAATCTACCTCTATCTTTAAAATTGGCCCTCTTTTTACAAAACTTGTCATTTCCCTACAATACCAATTTAATTGGATTTCTCCCATAGTCACTTAATGCAGTAATTTCTGGTAGTCATTCATTCATTCCTTCATTCCTTTAGTCATTAATTCAGTCATTGATCAAACATTATCAGATCCTCCTTCTGCACCAAGTCCTCAGCTAAGATTAGGGATGAAGATAGGAATAAGACCCCATCCCCACACTTTGGAACATAATGGGGTAAATACAAATGCAGAATTAAAGTGTTCCAGTATGCACAAAATGCTACAGAGCCCCCGAGGAAAGAGCCTGTTGCAGTGGAAAGAGCTCCACACCAAAAATGACATTAAACTGGATCATAAAGGAGTGGGCATTTGTAAAGTAGAAGGCAGAAGTAATGGCATTCCAGGCAGAAGGAACAGAAAGAAGCAAAACCATAGAGGCATAAAGAGAACGCAGAGTTTTCAGAAAACAGAACAGTTCAGTTATGACACTGAGGCCTTCTTATTCTTTGCCTCATATTAATCATGGGAAAATTTGTTTTTGGGTAACATTGTCTGTTGTTATAATTCAGCTCAGCTAAATCCTATGTCCATTTTAGAGACATTTGCTTTCCAAATATATAATAAAGCAAGACACTTACTTATTTTCTAATAGGCAAAAGCGCACCCTTCCTTCCACATAGCCAGTCGAAGTAAGAAAGTATTCCGAGGGGGCCGGGCGTGGTGGCTCACACCTGTAATCCCTGCGCTTTGAGAGACCAAGGTGGGCAGATCATGAGGTCAAGAGATCGAGACCATCCTGACCAAAAGGTGAAACCCTGTCTCTACTAACAGTAGAAAAATTAGTTTGGTGTGGTGGCACATGCCTCTAATCCCAGCTACTTGGGAGGCTAAGGTAGAATTGCTTGAACCCGGGAGGTGGAGGTTGCAGTGAGCTGAGATCGTGCCACTGCACTCTAGCCTGGTGACAGAGCAAGACTCAGTCTCAAGGAAAAAAAAAAAGTATTCTGAAGGTCCTAATGATGATTTTGATCAGTAAATCACAAAATAAATTTTCTTTTTCTTTTTCTTTTTTGTTTAAACAAGGTCTAGCTCTGTTGCCCAGGCTGGAGTACAGTGGTGCAATCTCAGCTCACTGCCACTTCTGCCTCCCGGGCTCAAGCAGTCCTCCCACCCAGCCTCCTGAGTAGCTAGGAACACAGATGCGCGCCACCACATCCAGCTAGTTTTTTGGGGTTTGTTTGTTTGTTTGTTTGTTTGTTTTGTAGAGATGAGGTTTTATCATGTTGCCCAGGTTGCTCTGGAATCCTGAGCTCAAGCGATCCATCTGCCTCGGCCTGCCAAAGTGCTGGGATTATAGGCATGAGCCACCACACCTGGCTCAGAATAACTAATTATTGAGAGAAGTTCATTCATGGAGCCAGAGTCACCTACAGGTGTCATGCTGGAACTGTGTCATCGACTTGTGGCCCCTCCAGACTCTAACAGTCTATCCTCTTATGAAATCCTCCCAGGTCCCTTGGCAGGTCTGGTCTCAATGCCCATTGGCTCAAGTTACACTGTGTCATATTGCTCTCCCAAACAGTGCATAGATATGATTGTCTGCATGTAATTGTTAGGACCCACTGCTGATTTTCAGGGTTCTGTTCTTCATCTTGCCATCTCATCCCATGCAGGAATACATCTTTAATTCTTATCTACAGCTGCTAGTGACAGTTTCGTGTGTGCTTCCTCTGCTCAGGGCAAATTTCATTATATAAAATTAGTGCTTCTCCATCTCTGTGAAGACTTCTCACATCCTTAGTTACAATAAAAGAGGCCACATGCACTACTGCCCTTCGAGTTGGAATATTTACGATTGATTGAGAGCAGGCGTGAGGATTCTTTAAGGACTTCTTGCTTTAAGGAAATTTCAAGTCGGATCTTTCCACCAGTCACCTCACACTAGGTACCATAATCACGTACCTTATTACTTCATCAGCAGAATGCTTTATTTTTTTTTTGTGGGGGGGGGCAGTTTCTTTTTTGCTTTTCTTCTGCCTCTGAATCATTTGTTCTCTCTGAGGAATGTGTACCAGTTGTAACTTTTTATCAGCGCTGCAAGATTAAAGGTTACCTGGTCTATACCCACTATTGTACACATGAGAAAACTGAGGCCCAAATAATGCAAGTGTCATAACAAAAGTTTCCCAGCATAATGAGTGACAGAGTCAGAAACAGAACCCTGCTCTTTCTCCCACCATTTATGCTGCCTGTTACTAAGTCTGCTTCTGGAAAAACTTATGTTTTCTGAACAGAAGAGAGTCAGCACTATTCATCCATCAATATAGTGGATGCTTTCAATGTGGAGGACCACAGGCTAAGTATTGTGCAGGATGCAGTTTTATAAACTGGAGTCCTAGGCTCAGAGACTTAGAGTCTTGTAGAGAAGATCAAATAACATTCACAAACAACTTCCATGCAGAATGGTTAAAGATATGTCCCCATACACACAGACCCACCAGAGCATTGATTCCCTCACTCAGTGAGTATGTATAGAATATATCTTTTGTGCCTGTCACTACAGTGAGTTCTGTGAGGACACAAAGGTGGAGAAAAACACACACCGCCACCAAATCTTAAAACAATACATGTCCTCACATCACGAGCATTTGAGAATTTAGAAAGTTTGTAAAGTATATTTTAATCCAGGTAACAGTAATATCTAGTTAGGTTTATTAGAGATGGCTCCTTTTGAATTCTTTTGAAAGACTGGAAATGAAGCATTAGGACTAGGTATGAGGGGTTTGCACTCTGCTACAGAGCTGTGGAAGGGTATTAAGTGGGGCCTGCCATGAGCAAGACTTTGGGAAGATCTAATTTGGCAGCCTGGTTGTGAGAAGGAGCAACTGGAGGAAGGAGAGGGTCCAGACAGCACTGTCAGTGTTTCATACTATTGGTGACCTGAAGGGGGCGGTAACAGGAGGAATGGGGAGGATCCAGGTGCAACACATTTTGTGGATGAGGGTAGACAGCTCTGGGAGCTGAGTGTTAGTTACAACAAAGGCAGTTATCAAAGATAACTCCAAGATATCAAGGAAAGATGAAAAGCATTTAAAGGAATCGAATAGAGTTCCATTTTATATAGTGCTGAGTATGAGCTACCATAGGTGTTCCCAGTGGAGACAACTAACACTGAGTTACAAACAGGGTCCTGGGGCACAGCAGGAATGCTTGAGATTAGGACTAGCAAACCCTTTGGCCAAAAGGCCACACTATAAGCCATAGATATGGGAGTAAACATCAAAAGGTCTTTGTTGAGAGAAAAAGGGAAAGCAAAACCTTGGGAAATATTTACATGAGTGATAAGCAAGAGAATGAAGAATGCATAAATAGAGGAAAAGAAAAGAGGGGTCTAAGAGATGGGAGAAAAACCAGGATAGTGCAGAGAGACCATCAGAGAGAGGAAGGGTCAGCGGTCAGTATCAGGTGGCACAGACACCAGCGAGGAGGAGAGACCTAGGAAAAGATTACCTTGGGTTTTGGGATTACTAGCCTCCTGATTGTTGTCAAGAAGGCAGAATCAGATGTGTCACAAAAAATACCATAAAGAGGGGTTCAAGAGCAAACATAGGATAAATGGGAAAGCAACTATTACAAAGTACTTTTTAAAAAAGTTTTAATGTTTTAAAAAGAAATAATGGATAAGTAACTCAAAAGTGGAGTAACGAATATTTTTATGATACAAGAATTCCTAGCCCATTATAGACTGAGAAAACCCAGTGTTAAGGGAGACTCTGCAATTAAATAGGCAGAGTGAGAAGGAATTAGATCTTCCATTTCACAGGGCAATTGGAATGGTAAATATATGCGAAAGGAATTTGAAGGCACTACCCAAGCCCAGTGAAGCAGTAATTATATTATACTGGTTCTTTCTCTACTTCTCAACATTGCTTTCTCTTCTTTTTATTGAGAAACAATGTTTTGCAAGAATTACTACTTCACAAATATTCACTCAGTTCCTTACCCTCAGTAATCTCTGAACACTAAGCAGAGGATAGATGTCATATACTTTGAACATTTAAATTATCCTAACAATTTTTAAAATAATTTTTTCTTATTTTATTTATTTATTTATTTATTTATTTATTTATTTATTATTATACTTTAAGTTGTAGGGTACATGTGCATAACGTGCAGGTTTGTTACATATGTATACTTGTGCCATGTTGGTGTGCTGCACCCATCAACTCGTCATTTACATCAGGTATAACTCCCAATGCAATCCCTCCCCCCTCCCCCCTCCCCATGATAGGCCCCGGTGTGTGATGTTCCCCTTCCTGAGTCCAAGTGATCTCATTGTTCAGTTCCCACCTATGAGTGAGAACATGCGGTGTTTGGTTTTCTGTTCTTGTGATAGTTTGCTAAGAATGATGGTTTCCAGCTGCATCCATGTCCCTACAAAGGACGCAAACTCATCCTTTTTTATGGCTGCATAGTATTCCATGGTGTATATGTGCCACATTTTCTTAATCCAATCTGTCACTGATGGACATTTGGGTTGATTCCAAGTCTTTGCTATTGTGAATAGTGCTGCAATAAACATACGTGTGCATGTGTCTTTATAGCAGCATAATTTATAATCCTTTGGGTATATACCCAGTAATGGGATGGCTGGGTCATATGGTACATCTAGTTCTAGATCCTTGAGGAATCGCCATACTGTTTTCCATAATGGTTGAACTAGTTTACAATCCCACCAACAGTGTAAAAGTGTTCCTATTTCTCCACATCCTCTCCAGCACCTGTTGTTTCCTGACTTTTGAATGATCGCCATTCTAACTGGTGTGAGATGGTATCTCATTGTGGTTTTGATTTGCATTTCTCTGATGGCCAGTGATGATGAGCATTTTTTCATGTGTTTGTTGGCTGTATGAATGTCTTCTTTTGAGAAATGTCTATTCATATCCTTTGCCCACTTTTTGATGGGGTTGTTTGTTTTTTTCTTGTAAATTTGTTGGAGTTCTTTGTAGGTTCTGGATATTAGCCCTTTGTCAGATGAGTAGATTGCAAAAATTTTCTCCCATTCTGTAGGTTGCCTGTTCACTCTGATGGTAGTTTCTTTTGCTGTGCAGAAGCTCTTTAGTTTAAT
>NC_037669.1:34113026-34320639 GCF_003255815.1 Theropithecus gelada | reverse complement strand
TCTGTGAAGAAACTCATTGGTAGCTTGATGGGGATGGCATTGAATCTATAAATTACCTTGGGCAGTATGGCCATTTTCACGATATTGATTCTTCCTATCCATGAGCATGGTATGTTCTTCCATTTGTTTGTGTCCTCTTTGATTTCACTGAGCAGTGGTTTGTAGTTCTCCTTGAAGAGGTCCTTTACATCCCTTGTAAGTTGGATTCCTAGGTATTTGATTCTCTTTGAAGCAATTGTGAATGGAAGTTCATTCCTGATTTGGCTCTCTGTTTGTCTGTTACTGGTGTATAAGAATGCTTGTGATTTTTGCACATTAATTTTGTATCCTGAGACTTTGCTGAAGTTGCTTATCAGCTTAAGGAGATTTTGGGCTGAGACAATGGGGTTTTCTAAATATACAATCATGTCATCTGCAAAGAGGGACAATTTGATTTCTTCTTTTCCTAACTGAATACCCTTGATTTATTTCTCTTGCCTAATTGCCGTAGCCAGAACTTCCAACATTATGTTGAATCGGAGTGGTGAGAGAGGGCATCCCTGTCTTGTGCCAGTTTTCAAAGAGAATTTTTCCAGTTTTTGCCCATTCAGTATGATATTGGCTATGGGTTTGTCATAAATAGTTTTTATTATTTTGAGGTACGTTCCATCAATACCGAATTTATTGAGCGTTTTAAGCATGAAGGGCTGTTGAATTTTGTCAAAAGCCTTTTCTGCATCTATTGAGATAATCATGTGGTTCTTGTCTTTGGTTCTGTTTATATGCTGGATTATGTTTATTGATTTGCGAATGTTGAACCAGCCTTGCATCCCAGGGATGAAGCCCACTTGATCATGGTGGATAAGCTTTTTGATGTGTTGCTGAATCCTAAAATAATTTTTTAAAACAATGGTTTTTAAAATGACAAAGCGTAATTCTTGAAAAGCCATGTTCTGTGTACTACTTTCATGATATGCCCAATTCCGATAACTCTGTAATTACTAATAACAAACCTATGTGTTGTTCTCAAGTCCTCCTTCATTGTCATGAGACATCCTCAAATTCATTATTTGTAGGTGGGAGGGTAGGTTTCAATTTGTTTACTTAAAGTATGCTGCTTTCTGTGATGGTCCAAGACATTCCAAAGACCAATCCCACCTGTTCACAAAGTATCTGATACACTTTTACTTTAGGATGGTGATCTGGAACCAACTGAATCAAATGATACTTTGTTCTACTATTAAATTACCTGTAAAACTAAATAAGGAGATTATTTTGTCACTACTGAAAATTATATAAACAATCACATGGAAGAATTTTGCACATGAGTCTTTAGAATTTCACAAGGCCAAATGAATTTATAGTTGATGTCAAAATCAACCTTGAGGAGTTTTTTCCTTTCCTCTCCAGTTCTAAAAATGAGTTTCCTCCTACTTATTTATTCTCACTGGTTTTAGCTTGGTTAGGTTATCAGTTTTATACAAAGATATTAGACCAAAGAGTACAGAATTTTTAAGAAAGCTGAGTGTGGCATGTAGAATACTACACAAAGAATTTCAAGAAGCAATAATTGAATTAACTTTGTCATTAAATTTTTTGCTGTAATCACTTTCTTTCCTATATAATCACTGATTATCTCTTTGCCTCATATCTTAACCAGATATTTAGATGTAAAGGAGATAATGAAAGAAAAGTGCATATAAGTTTGAACTACAGAAGATAACTCTGTGTCTAATAGAAGACACATGCAAATTCTGAACTAAAACTTTTAGAAGTTAACCCCAGGGGAAAGGATACATCATTTTCTCAGGGAAATACTATAGGTCTTTACATGTAGGCCTGAATGGAATTTTTCCAGTTTTTAGAAAACGCTCAGAAATCTAGCCCATTCCATTTTATTCCTGACCTAAAGGTCCCAGATGGGTGACTAGATCCTGGGATTCCTAAAGTGGCCTAAGTAATCCTGGGTTGACGTGCTAACAGGCACCGCAAAGCAGGCCTGGTTTCACTGGGCAGTGATATGGGCAAAGCGTGCCCCCACTCCCAGCCCTGCTCCAGAGCAGGAGTTCTTGACGTGAAGGTCTTGGACTCCACTGGTACCATGACTAGGCCTTTCTTTTAGAGCTTCATATTCTTTCCTGTGTGTTGTTCTGGGACACAGGTTTAAAGATTTTGTTACACTGGGGTCAGAGAACTAAAAGGAGGAAAAAGCCACTTCCTCAGAATGTATACTAATCAGAATCTGCATCCTCAAACCTGGCCCCCCAGAGTGAACTAAGAAGCAAGGAGGAGAGGTCCCTGTGAACAACCCAATGCAGAGTGGCTCCTGATGGCTTCCGACATGCCTTCAGGGCAGGGGCAGGTATGAGAACAGAACTAAAGCTATTTCTTGAACATGTTGATAATGGACTAAGACTGGGGCTATGTGTTATTTTCCAATATTCAGAAAATATTTTCTCACCCCCATGGTCTAGTTATTTGCTCTTTTTAACGTGAACTTCAGCCTATGAATACATTTTATGTGCCTTTAATTAACCTCCCTATGTTTCCATTTCCTCATGTGCATAATTGCATAATGAGAATAAAAATAGTATCCATCTCATAGGATTATTAGAAGGATTCGATGGAAAACTATATGTAAAGCCCTTAAAGCAGCACCAGAAAAACAGCCAGCACTCCAGGAATTTGGGTGTCAGCTGCAGTTTTAAGTGTTTGAAAATAGTAATATGAACTAAAATTGATGCAGCCTAAGTGAGAGTTGTTGCAGGTCCCTGTCCTTTCCCCCTGAGAGTGACTGAGGCTGAAAAGCCCTAGATCTGTGGGAGGAGATTGTGTGTAGAACAGTTACCTCCTTCACTTCAAGAAAAGCCAGTGCCTCTTTTCTTATCCCTTCTTGGATTCAGGCCTGAGTAGACTGGAACGCTTCTCCATTATCTTTTTGCCCTCTTTTATTCCCCCATTTGTATTTATTTTTTCTAAAAATGAAAGAGGACTAATATGCATAATCTTATTCTTACAAAACACCCCATTTACAGACAAGGAAACTGGGGCTGAAAGAAGTGTCAAATCTCTCTGAATGTTGTCCTCTTGGTATAGGGAAGGGTTAGAGTATTATTAACATTATAGCATTACATTCTACTGTTAACCTATTAAGTTCCTTCTTGTCTTCAAGTGCATTCTAGTCAATGAGAGATTTTCAGGCTGTGCATGTTGGATCACACCTGTAATCCCAACACTTTGGGAGGCCAATGTGGATTTATTGCTTGAGCCCAGGAGTTCAAGACCAGCCTCAGCAACATAGTGAAACCCCATCTCTACAAAACAATTAGCGGGGCATATTGGTGTACACTTGTAGTCCAGCTACTTCGTAGGTTGAGGTGGGAGAATCACCTGAGCCCAGGAAGTCAAGGCTACAGTGAGCCATGATCATCCCACTGCATTCCACTCTGGGTGACAGAGTGAGACCTTGTCTCAAAAAAAATAAAAAGAGAAGAGAGATTTTCAAATTAGAGGGAATGGATTTGTGTGCTGTCTTACCTCAGAATACATTATAGGATCTGCACATTTTCCTGTCTGCACCCATCTACAATCTGTCCATTCACCTTAGGTGCCCTTTCACCGTAGCTCTTTCCAGCCGGGATGCCCAAAGAGGGCAAAACATCAGATCCTTAGAATGTGCAAACTTCTGTGCTACCGTATCAGAGAGCCCTTTGCAAAGACAAATACTTATAAGTAAAGAAATGCACCTTTTATTTTTTTGAAAGTCGGTCGGCTTGATGGCTTGAGAGTTGTCTGAAATAATTTAAAATAGAGGTAAACTTAGAAGAGTAAATGAGTTTCACTTCCGAGGAGGATTGCTTGTAATCACCCTGCTTACTTACCTTCTTCTATTCTGAAGCAGTCTGCAGTAGTTGGGAAAAGTATAATCTTAAGAAATTCAGTAACAGTCACTGGCTCATTATACCTGATAAGTTTTCCCCGTCCCGTGGTGCCCACCGTTTTTGGTAATGCGTGGAGATAATTTCGGACGTTTGCTTCTCTTAACTCCTGAGCACTTCTGCTTCACTGTAGAATTCCAGAGACACATGGGTATGGAACTTGATCTACAAGCCTCCTAGTAATAGTTGCAGATTAGATTGAAAGCCAAACTAGACTGTACACAAGTCTGTATAAATCCCAAAATAGAGCTTTAAAATAATAACTTACTGAGTCATGATTTCTGCATCTCATATGCAGTATTCCTTAAATCACATGTTGATGGCTAATCAACAAAATCCAAAGACGCAAATTAGATGGTACAATATTTACAGAGAAAATATATGTGTAGTTTGAAAAGCAAGGATTCTCAGGGTTACAGTCCCACCCCCATTCCCCCCAGAAATGATAGCAGTTGCAATCTGAACTCTCAACATTGTAGCCAAGAAAGGAATGAATATAACAATGGAAAGAGAAAGATTTAAGATAGAACTTCTTAGTTAAAGGAGTCTGGACCTTCAAGAAATATGTTTAAGAAAGATGCAGAAGAAATACTAGGTAAGATGAATTATTCCTTTTCCTCAAATAACATTCTAGCAGTGTACTTGTTAAATGTTTTGGCCAGGTGACAGAATTCAGGAGGGCAGAATCTTGTTTACCTTGTCCGCTGCTGAATCCCTAGCACCCAGCAAAGTGCTTACACAGAGTAGGGGTAGGTGCTTAGCAAATGTTTGTTGAATGAATACATGAATGTGGTAGAGAGAATGAAGCGAAAAGAATGGTGTAGTGCATTTGGAAGCATTCTGCCCGTTTGTGAAAATACAGGTACTAATTTTTTACTGAATGATTTTTTTTTCATTCAGCAGACCTACAAAACAGTGTATCACAAATACCCTCTGCTTTTTATGCTGGAGAAACAGAAAAGCTTTCTTTTGAATGTAGGCTGCTACATGTTTTAATTCTAATAGCAATATGGCAGGTCAACTTTGTGGTATAATCTGGTGCCTGTTTTTGATAGATATCATGGAAATAGATACTTATTTTCAAGATGCTCAAACAGATGATTAGGCAAAAGCTCTAGCAAACCTTGAAACAACAAAAAGGAAAGGTTTTCCCACTCCCACCTCCCGTTGCTGTAACATCCTGCACAGTTTTCTGCAACCCCACATCCTCCTCCTTGTTTCATCCTTTTCCTGGGTCTCATCTTTGTCTAGGGAATACAGCATGTGACTGTCAGTCTAGCAAGGAGACAGTTCTTGAGAAATCCACCCCCCACACACTGTGTTCCCAAGCTCCTCTTACGGGAATGGCATGATTTGATCAGCAGCAGGCAGAGCTGGCCCAGGGAAACAAGAGCTTGGCATAGGAATCTTAGTGCCCTCCTGCTGGAAGGGCCCTCAAGAGAGTTGCTTCATGCCCACCCTCCCTCAACTGGCTGGACAGTAGAAGGATGTGTAGGAAAACAAATTCCTGGCTGAATGAATAGAGGATTAAATGAATGAGAGATGAGTTCACTCCTCCAGAAGTCCCCGCCATCCCACTTGAATAGAAAGGCTAACTTTGAAGCCACTCTGTTCTCCATGGCACTATTTTGTGTATACTCAGCTTTGGAATATGGTTGCCATCTGCTCCCAGTACTTAGGACTAAGGAAGTTTTGGGGTGGGTAGGAGGAGGCTGGGAGGGAAGAAAAGAGACACTTAAAATGAGCTAATGATCTCCTTTGTGTTAGAGTCTAGGTTTCAGAACATCAGTCCTGTACTTCAAGAACAAAACACCAGTGTGTCTTAGACCACACCAGGCGCCAGCACATCAGATAAAGCCTGTGCTGTGTGGTGGTCAGCCACCGAGCCTGGAGAAGTTCTAAAAGTGAAATTGCAGGTGCACACTGAGGAAACTAAAAGGAGAAAAGGCCAAGGGTAAAAATACAATCAGGAGGGCTCTGCAGATGCGTATCTGTGGGGTTACAGTCATTGAAAAATGAGTCTACTAATTAATGAGTTGGATAATACTATAAAGGCAAGGAATTTAAGGATCTTTAGAAGAAATGAGACACTTTTCCATACACTCTGAGTATATTGTGAGCCTTTAGTATAATCTCAGGGTGAAAGTGACCTGGCTATTGTGTATTGCTGTAGATTTAACTGTTGATTAAGTGTTAGAGATTGCCGTACTAGAGGCATGCATGGTGGTCCTTTAAAAACAGAAAAGGCTGTTAAGCTCGGCTAGTAAGACAATCAAACATCTCTGAAAGGCAGCGATAACTCATAGAGCTTCCTAGCTTCCCTGGTATTGTTTGTATAAATTGTTGGGAGTTTTTTGTTTGTTTGAGACAGAATCTCACTCTGTTGCCTAGGCTGGAGTGCAGTGACGTGATCTCAGCTCACTGCAACCTTCACCTCCAGGGTTCAAGTGATTGTCCTGCCTCAGCCTCCTGACTAGCTCAAATTACAGGCATGCGCCACCATGCCCAGCTAATTTTGTATTTTAGAAGAGACGAGGTTTCACCATGTTGGCTAGGCTGGTCTCAAGCTCCTATACTTAAGTGATTCATCTACCTCAGCCTCCCAAAGTGCTGGGATTACAGGTGTGAGCCACCATGCCTGGTCAAATTGTTGGTTTTAACAGAAAATCATATTGATAATTTATGTACTGAAATAACATGCCAGAGAATAATAATTAAGCTGGGGATGTATGCTAGTGAAAAAAATATTACAGTGAAGTTTATTTTGGGAAAGGATTAGCTAATTGGCTAGGTATGACATTTGAAGGCCTTGTATTGTTATATATTCAATAGTAGGCCTGTATCTTGAATTGGAGGAAGGCAGAAATTCTTTTTGCCATGCAAGGGAAGAACCTCATCAATGATGTATATAAGTATAAATTTAAGAGACAATGACAATCCTAGAAATGCAAAATACCACTTTAGGGAGCTCTAAGTGATTGCTGAGCAGTGTGTCACACTCAGTGCCTGCGAGCAGCAAATCAGTACATATTTGTTGGCTGTGTGAGCTCTGGCCTTGACTCCTGTCTTCCAGCAGGAACCAGTCATACACAACGGTGACTCAGCCACACTTAGGATATTAGTAATGCTCTAAATCTATCTCATGTACAGTTTCTCTTCCTAGAAACCTTATGTGCCTCATACTCTGTTTGTCCCTACAACATCCCTGTGAAGCATACACACCTTCACTTTACAGGTGGGATAACAGGTTCACAAAGGAATAATTTAATTCTTTGTCTTCAAATGTGAAATGTTTGATAATCAGTATACTGACCCAGCTCATTGTAATGTTTTTCACATTATTTCAGGTTTCCTAGGCGAAGGACATATTTTATCTTTCTCATTATTATTTTTAATTAGTTTTCAGAAAAGGTGAGATAAAAACAGAATCTAACAAATATCCCATGGAGATATTTGGTGTTCTCTTTTCTTTCAAGAATAAATTAAGACCTTCTCTGCTCCTCTCTGCTGGCTCTCTCGGCAGATAGTCAAAATCCCATGCCAATTTTCAAATGAATAAGGGCTCATTCTAATAGCTGATCACAGTCCCCTCTGTTGAGGAAACAGCCTTTTAAATTCATGTCTGGACCCTGAATAAGTTACTCTTGGTTATAAACTTTAACAGTTTGACCTGAAGGTTTTTAAACTGTACTAATATATAACCTGGTTGTGAGTTCAGCAATAAATTTATCCCCAGTATGTGAAGGGCCAAAGAGAAAACTAGTGTCTTTTATTCTCTCCAGTGACCTTCACTAAATATTGCATATTTACTTTGTAAATGAGGACACCCAGTGGCCACCAAGAGAAAATATTCTAAACAATCCTTGACACTACTGTTAACGTACATATAAATACCCTGTTATCAATGCTGATTGATAGGTATTTCTGTAACATCTGTTACCAAGCAGGGTAGCTTCCCTAACTTAGGCAAAAGTGATCGGAGTTTGGCCCGATCATTTTTCTATCACATCATAGATTGGTTATCTCTTCTTATTTTTTGTTACAAAGTATGGCTTAGCTTTGGGTTCTGAATCCTCTGTTGACACGGGGACCCAGTGAGCTGTCTCTCTGGGGAAATGGAATCAAGGAGATAGAGACAGCATGGCATGTGTCAGAAATCATAAATGAATGAGCAGAGTTTGTGGGCAACTGAGTGAACACATAAAACAATTGCTTGGACTTTAAATTCATAATGAAAATAGAACTGTGGGTAGGTAGGGAAATAAAGGACAAGAAGAAGAGCATTACACAGAACTTCAGGGGTGGGAAAGCCCTCTCGGGACCATATCACATAGACATATCTCAGAGTAAATCTGCAGCCTGAGATTCCCACTTATCGTCAATATGTTTATGAAGTGTAGTAAAGAGTTGACCAAACAAGCAGTCACATAGAACCCACACATTATACAGAAACATGCTGGGCACAACGAGCGATCCAGTTATATATTTGTAGTTGTCATTGTAGTTGTGGTTACAACAAGACAAGATACTAGCCTTTGGGAGGCTTGGAGTCTTAGAGAGATAAGACAGACACAAATGAAAAAAGAAAGAGAAGAGACAATAATACATTGGTAAGAAGTAACTTAGGTACTACATGTATAGGAAGTTCAGGTGAACTTCCCCAACACTCCTCAACATTCAGGTACAAAAAACTCCCTTATTTTTCTAAAGAAAATTAAACCTGAGGCCCCTGACACCAAATTAGCAAGAAATACAGCCAAGTTTTGGGGCTCCCTTCTCATCCCTAGATTGGTACAAGACTCAATGAAATCTAATTCCTTAGTCCATGATGGTCTCCATCATTGACATTGCTTGACTACCCCACAAAGATGCCATTGAGCCTGGTCCTTCTGACTGCCAGCACTACTGCACTAGCTGGGTTTACAGATGCCCTCCACAGTGGTCCTTGCTGTTGACCATTGGCCCAGCCCTCAGATGATCACTGCTCCTCTCAAAGCAGTGCCTTTTTATGTCCAGCCTCCAGAAGTGTGCCAAGCAGTTACCCCAACTGGAGCTGTATGCAAGTAGAGACCTTGCTACCTTCCCCATTTGAGGGAAAGTTGATTGTTTTTCTCTCCAGTAGTGCTATCCAATTCTCAAACTCCAAAGCATCAATCAACCTCACTCTCCTTACCCCAGAAAGGGCCCAGGTTAATAATTCATTTTAGAGAACAGAGATTAGTAAAGAAAACTCTTTGTTTTACGGTTTCTTCTTTAAGGCTTAATGGGCTCTGAAACCACAACTCCCTCAGGCAAAGGACCCTATAAAGTATACAAAAACCTGGCGTTCTTTCCTACAGGTGGAGGAAGGGGGAGCTACCTTCTCATTAGGAAACTTTTCTTGTTCGGTGAGAACAAGCCAAAAATTAATGTCTCAGTTTATTACCTCACCAACCAGTGGAAACCAAGAAAAGAGAATTCAGGATGAACTCTAGTAATCACAGAAGGCTTCACAGAGAAGGAAGAAGTTTGAATAAGGTTCATGGAAATGATAAGACTTGGTGAGGAGAGAAACCACAATAACTGAAGAACTGTGAAGAAGAAGAAGCAGAAGAGAAGTAAAAATGAATGTAATCCACACAAAGGAAAGCAAAATGGCCAACCTTTTGGATTAGCATAGAGATTTTATTTTAGAGAAAATCAAATCCAACCAAATCAGTGAGGTGAGATCAGATAATTTGAACGTTAGCTATAGGTGACTTCTATAGCTCAATGACTTTTTTGATAATATGTAAATAATATAAATATTATACAAAAGAATATATAAAGATACCATAAAGATAAAATGCCTACTTGTGATTAAAATAATTACAAAGTATGCCTTCTACTTTACTTATTTACCAGAACCACCCAAGGTTTTGAGTTCTATCTGACACCACTTATTCTTCATCTCAGTATAAGCTAAAAAGGAACTTATGTCCTATTCTTTCTTTTTAAGGATTTCCTGTGCCTGGTTCTATAATGGATCACCCGAGGTACGCAGATGAATTTCAGCTACTCTCTGAACCTAGCCCACAGACATCACTTCAGTGCTTCCATTTTAACCAGTCATCCAACAAAACAGATTTACCTTTTTCCTTGGCTTTTCCCTGTTGCTTTGGGGTAGTAGGTCTTTACTCCTCAGTAAAATTATCTATCATGGCTCAAGTCCATAGAGAAATCGGCCGGGTGCAGTGACTCATGCCTGTAATCCCAGCACTTTGGGAGGCCAGAGCAGGCAGATCACAAGATAAGGAGTTTGAGACCAGCCTGACCAAAATAATGAAACCCCATCTCTACTTAAAAAAAAAAAAAAAAAAAAAAAAAAGGCCAGGCGTGGTAGCGTGCACCTGTAATCCCAGCTACTCAAGAGGCTGAAGCAGGAGAATCGCTTGAACTTGGGAGGCAGAGATTGCATTGAGCTGAGATTGTGCCACTGCACTTCAGCCTAGGGGACAGAGGAAGACTCTGTCTCAAAAAAAAAAAAGAGAGAGAGAGAAATCTTGCATTCCCCTCCTACCAACAAACAGAGATACTTTTGAAAAACAGTGGTCTCATTGGAAGCAACTTTTTTTATTTTTCAGAAAGACCCAAGCAGGGAGAACATTTGAGCATGAATTTGAGGACCTGCTTCAAAAGTAGTTTCAGAATGCCACAGCAACAGAGGACTAAAGGAAGTTCTATGAATTGGGAACTTGATGATATTTTTTGTCAGAACACTTTTTTTTAAATGACACTATTGAGTTCTGTTTTTTAACTCATTTAAGTCTAGACGAAAGTTTCCCAAAGTCAAAAAATTAGTTTCTTACCTAACTATAATTCATCAGTGTGTGATGATATTCTTTAAAGAAATGCCATATCTGGGAGTTACACTGAATCTTTGAACTCACTGAATTTATAAATCTGGTTTTTTCTATAAAATAACTATATGATGATGTAGAGACCACAAGAACAGATTATTAAGTAAGAAGATGCTGGTTTTCATATATTCAATTTTTAAATTTATGATTTCTTTTTAAGCAAAAGACCTAACTTATTAACTGTACAATTGAATATACAGATCCTTCTTTAAGGTCTATTCAAAGCCAAGTTCAAACAGCACAACTTTGTGAATGTGAGTAGATCCCTTGGTTCATTTTTGTATCCCACCCACAGATGTAGCATCTCTGTATTTTTGTTCCCCAGATTTAGTGAACAAAGGAAAAGGTTACAATAGGGCAGTAGCTAAATTTGGAAAAAAAGCGCTTTAGAGGTAGAAAAAATGAAACTCCTAAAAGGTATCTCAAAAGGTTTACAATATAAGAGGATTTAAAGGCATCAACCTCAGATTTCATTGACTTTTCTCCTTAGTCCCAGCAGGTCTTCTCCCCCGCATTTCATTTCAACTTTGGAATGAGGGCATAAGTGTCTTTCAGAATGTTGTCTGAAATTATCTATCCAATTCCTTTATTCACAGAGTAAAACTTAATTTTCACAAACTGTACTGTAATGTAAACTTCAACAGTTTACCTCATTACAATCATTGGAATTGGATGCTCAAAGTATAAAAATTCATAAAGCATATAGCCTGATAATACTCAAGACTGAAGTTTTAAGTTATGGTTGGAATTGGTTTCCATAAAGTGGATGCTCAATTACTTGTTGATTGATTGATTATGCCCTCACCTCATAAGTAAGGGATTTAAGGTGGCTTAAAATAATATTCAACTGTTAATAAATATGTAGGAAATATATTTCTATATAACTACAAAAAAAAGAAATCGGAGTAGAGGTAAAATAAATAATTGATAATATAATGAGGGTGGTGAAAATTTTACATAGAAAAGCGTACCATGAGGTCCTACATAGTTGCTAAAAGGGGCCCTAAATTTTTATTCTGAGCTCCCTAGTAAACAGAGCCAAGAGGGAAACATGATCAGTTATGATATTCACAGGCTCCACAAAGAAAAGCAAAACACAGCTTTTCGTGAGCACTGAGGTCTGGGAGAAGTTGATTGATTAATGTATGTTTCCAACATCAAAGATCCTTATGGATAAATTTCTTTCATTGATTTAGATTTCAGATCATTTGTATCCTTATGGTTCCATTTACAGTGGAGTATTCTCAGTAAATGTTTCACTAATGAATTGGTGAAAATTCAAGTAACCCCAAAAGCAACTTCATTCATAAGTCAGTTGTATTTACAGTTTTACAATATGGGCAGGCATGCCCTCATCCTTTCTTAGAGATTAACAGCAGACTTAACATAAAAAGGCAAGCCGAAGACCTGGGCTAACCAAGGGAAACTGTGAGACCTCTAAGGCCAAATAAAAAGACTTTTCTGGAATTACTTTCTCCTTTGGACCTGTAAAATCCCACTAGTAATGTAAATCTGTTCTCAGCCTTAGATAAAGTACAAAGCTCTTATTTTTTGGTGGAGTGAAGAGAGGAAAAAGAAGTCAGGAATGGGAGATAAGTCAAGATTTGGGAATGGGCCTGAAAATCACAGGACAAATGTTTTTGTAGTTCTCAATTTTGCCTCCTTGTTCCCCATACTTCAGGCTTAGTAAAACTTAGTGGTTTAACAGCAAAAAGGAAGAAAGGGAAGGAGGAGAAAAGTCTTGCAAGTAAACTATTTTTTTGGCTGATTAGATGTGTATATTGAGTTTATATTTATTTTTTATTCAAATTATACCACAATATCTAATTTTTAACAGTCAAAAAATGTTAAAGGGTGTTTTCTAATTCTTCTGTGGATTTGTCTTAACTGTCAAAAGGTATCTACTCTGAGTAAGACAAAGTTTGCTAAATAATAGTTAGCTTCAACAGTTGTAAACGATATGGCTGCCATAATCCAGATTTCTACTAGTATTAGTAGTTATCTATATTTCTGTCTTCCCTTTCAATCTTTTTAAAAAATCTTTCTCTTCTGAAAAGTAACTTTTCTCGTTTTGGCTAAGATTGTTTGCTTTCTTACACAAAATAGCATCAGCTCAACTTCAGTAAATGGAAAAGATTAGTTCAACAGACCTTATGCATCAGAGAGTAATGCAATCACAAAGTTTGCATCAGTTTTAGAAGCTTTGACTATGGAAAGTAGTTACAAGTATTTCCAAGAGGGATGCCTGAATCTCAATCCACAGCTCTTAATTTGGGGAAAACACAGACCCCTTTGAGATTTTGATGAAAGCCACTGGTCTTATTCCTATGAAAGTATAAACATGTCCATTCATGAAAACTATACATACCCCCTAAAACCCAAACATAAAACCAAGGACCTTTAAATACTTTTAAGTATTCTCTAGAAATGTTCTATGAATGAATAAAAATTCAGGTAATATTAAAGACATACCCAATTACAGTATTGGGATCATAAATAGAGTGGTGTTGTAAATACTGTAAACAAGTTAGCAATTTTTAATGTCTTTGTCTAGATAAAATAATAAGTAGTGACTAAAAAAGCACATCCAGCTAGTCCCCAACTTTCATAGGTAGCCATTCCTGCAAATATGTTTGAAAGTCAAATTTCTGCAAGTGTAAGGTCAAATTTCTTCTAACTTCAACAACTGATGTATGTTTTATGTGAAGAATTCTGTTACCAATGGCTAAAAAATGTGCTGAAATCCCTGATGGGTCCTCCAGACTGGGCTTAGACAATCTGGAAGATAGAGGAGAACCGTCATTGGGAGATGGCCCAAAACATCCCCCTTTTCACCCAAGAATGGGTAAGTAAAACTGTACAGCTCTCCCTCCCCTAGGCTGATGACCCTCCCTAGTCTCACTACTGAGGTAATAACAGCTGGGATATGCCAGGTATGTGGATAACAGACAGTATCTTGTCTGCTTGCCACCTTCCATGTGCGTGTGATTTCTCCAGTGCTCCCAGCCACCGTCCCAAGACTGTGATGATACTAGTGAGATAGAAAGAGAGAGCAGGGTGGTTCAGAGTCATTTGCTCTGGATGGAACCTGTGAGCGAGAAACTATGATACCTCCTCTAGTGCAGGGATTCAGCAGGACTCCCTTGGCATATATGAAGAGGTAAAGTAGATGTAACTGAGGTCTTACCCCAGGCAGGGGGTTTGGAGAATAAGGGAGCTCAGTCACCAAAATATATCCCCCCTTTCTCCAGAGATGACTAACTCTTTCCTAGTGTGACTAACTTGGCAAGCTGCACCCTGTTTCATGTGCAGACCCACTAACCTCATCTAGCGCCCCAAATTGAAAGCTCAAAGGCTTTCTGGCCCTGCCACTTGACTTAGGCTTATTAACTGGACCGAAATTTATATTGGTTTCCATTTGAGAGATGGTGTTTCCTTCCAAGTCCAGAGATTTCAAATCCCCATCCCCCTCTATAGCATCTTACCCTCGCACTAGTCTCATTTTATATATCCTTTTGCTCTCCTGATTGAGAAAGGACTGGATTTCACACCTAATTAAAAGAGATTGTATTGCCTGCTGTTTCCTTTCTTGCTCATTTTCTCTTGTGAGCAGGCAGCTTTTTATTCTCATGCTAAGTCCTATCCCTGGACCCCTGCAGCTTAAGGGACAGGCAGGAGCAAGGTTCCTGCAAAACAGAGAGTCAGGCCCTCTATCCCCAATTCCCCACAGGCAGATTTTCTCTTCGGTACTCACCCCTGCCTTAGCCCCGTCTGTGTTGTGCTGTCGCAGAACAGTCACTTAGAATACATGATGACGTTCATTACTGCAATTCCTTCCATGTTTCTAGGGAATGCCATCACAGGCTGACTCTATATTTTTACTCTAGTGAAAAGGAGGTGAGTTCTTATTTTAAAACAGAGAACTATTTTTATCACTTTTTCATTTTGCCATCAGTTTTATGTTCATAACACTGTGCATTTTTTATTTCGGGTGGGGAAGAATCCCCAAATACACATAATCACATAATCTATGTAAAGTTTTGTGGTTTTGTACAGTTGATAGGGTTGGGGTTTGGGTGGTGGTGTTTTTTTTTTTTTTTTTTTTGAATAGCCCAAATGCCTATTCAGTGCCAATCTAAGAAAGAATAGAGTTAGCATTTTCACACCATTCCTTCCTATACACTCCCTGAATAACCATCTAATCAAGATTTGTTTTCAATGGGGGACAAATCTTCTACAGTAGAGTATTTCAGATTTATTCCATTGGAATCTATACATTAATGTCCACTGGATGAAAAGGACATGCTCACAAAAGCCTGGACTTTGCCTTGCTGTGGCAGAAACTTTTTCCCACTGTATTAGTGTTAAAAATAAAAGAAAGCCTGGGAAAGGAATTGCCTCAGCATTGTGTGCTGGAGGAATGAGGAGCGCTTGAATGGGGAGGCAGGGTCCCCCTTCGCATCTGTACTCATATCAGCAAAAACGATTCAGCTTTTCATGACTGTTCACTGCAGTGTGGGGCCAGTGTACTCAGGGAGATATTTAAGAATTGTGTCTATAAAATTCAACCAGGCATGTCAGGTCAGGTTGTGTATGTGTGCAGGTTTAGGTTTGTCTCTGTGGTTTTTAATGAAGTTGGTGGCAATATTATTACAGAAGTCTTAACTCAGACTATTTAATAGATAACTTGATTGTTTAGATGAACTAAATTTGCAATCCAGTCCGGTCAGTTTGCATTTTTCTCATGAAATTGTGTGTGTGTGTGATTATGTGTGTTCATTTCTCATCTCTGAAGGCAACCTTCATCATTACTTTGAGTCTTTTTTTTTTCTGCTGAGAATTAAGGTAACTCTCGATCTTTGGGCACTTCAAGTTTCATTCCTCAGTGATCCACTGTTATGCAGTGGAAAAAGCATTAAGAGGCATAGGATCTAATCCCAACACTGCCATGTGCTACTGTGTAAAACTTTGGGGCAAGTCTTTTAGACATTTTGAGAGCCTCAACTTTCTCTTATATGAAATAGTAATAATAAGACTTGTCCTGAAGGGCTGGGCACAGTGGCTCATGCCTGTAATCCCAGCACTTTGGGAGGCCGAGGCAGGCAGATCACCTGAGGTCAGGAGTTCGAGACCAGCCTGGCCAACATGGTGAAAACCCATCTACTAAAAATACAAAAATTAGCTGGGTGTTGTGGTGGCACACGCCTGTAATCCCAGCTACTCGAGAGGCTGAGGCACAAGAATGGCTTAAACCCGGGTGTTGAAGGTTACAGTGAGCTGAGATTGTGCCACTGCACTCCAGCCTGGGCAACAGAGCAAGACTCTGTCAAAAAAAAAAAAAAAAGATGTCCGGAACACATATAGGCTTGCTATAAGGGGTAAATGAGATGCTACGTGTAAAAGAGTTGTATACACTGTCAGATACTACGTGGATACTAATTATTGTGATAATTGTGATAGAGCTACTTCCCAGAATTATCTGAAAGAAAACTCTGTCATATATGACATCTCTAGTGTTATTGTTGTAACCAATGCTATCAGCAAATGTGTGTTTAAAGAGTGTTTTCACTTGTATAGAAAAAATGTAATAAATCCATCCTACACAGAGATGATCACAGACACAACCAGTTTTACTGCCTATTGTTTTTCTTAAATGAAAGAGACCTTGGTTATAGTAAAATTGTATATCGAAAATTCTACACCATAGTGCCAGTTAGTTAGTTGTCTGTCTTCTTGCACTGTGACGTCTAAAAAAATAAGTTATTTAAGTTAGACAACTGAGGCTATATCGAAGCATGACAGCCTAGAAACATGAAAGCCATAGTAAATCACGGATAGGTATAAAAGCAGCTGGAGGTAGTGGTGGACAAAGCCTTTCATACAGCTTTACAACAGAGCCATGGATCCCTAAGGGCCAGACCTCAGTCCGGGGCAAACTATGCAATATAATGAAGCAGTGAAGAGGGTGAACTCTAGAGCCAGACAGCCTGGGTTTAAATGCCAGTCTACCAGCAATTGCCTGTGCGTACTTGAGCAAGTTTCTTAGTTTCTCTGGCCTCGGTTTCCTCATCTGTAAAATGGGAATAATATCATCTACTCCCCATGGTTGCTGTAAGATTAAATGAAATCATATACATAAAGCAGTTAGAACCGTAACCCCTAAAAAATGTTCTCTTGTGATTACTATCGTGGTATGCATGTAGATTGAACTCAGCAAGAACTTGAAATTTGGTCGTCTGCTGATTGAGTTCCTGAACAGACCTTCCTGGGTTATTTGTGCCCTTCTTTGGGGCCGTATTTTGTATTAACATGGTTACGGGGGATTCACCTTAATTCTTTAATCTGGCAAAGAGAACTTGTCTTATATAAGTTAAAAACGATGGGATCTATAGCCTAATACAGTATTTTAGGCACATAGCAGACCTGATGGAGTCAAAACAAGAAAGAATGCTCTTACACAAATTAGTGCAAATTGTATTATTGAACATTTATTAAGTTAAGCTCATACCATGTGAGGGTGATTGAGTGAAGCAAGGTAGAAAAGCTCATTGAACTGAGTTTCCTGAACAAGTCTTCTGTCAGAGTTCGAGGAGGTAGGCCTTCTTCCTATCTGCAGGCTGTTACCTCTCAGGTGGCTTCTCACAAGATGGAGAGATTTGGGTCACAAGCCCACAGTCAGTGCTTGGGCCATTTGGTTTTGAAAGCCCACTTACTTCACTTTCTCAAGCTGATTGTTCAGTTGTAAAGGCCAGAGTGGGGAATCTGATTGAAGAATTATTTGCAGGGGAATTCTCTAGAGCCATTTGAGAGGTGAGCTAGAAAAATAGAAAAGCCCTAAGATCTGCTGTGGCCACCTGTTTTCTTTCTCATTCTGAATCCAAATCTTATCAATATTATCCCTTGTCATACAGCCTATGTTATAGGGGTGGCACTGGGTCAGGCTATCCGCAGCCTCCACATAGCTGTTGCCTTCCTCCTGGGAGCTGTTTAATACTTCGCTGTGGCAAGTACATAAAGCACCCTATTACCCAAGGAGATCATATATCCCACTTCTGGTTTAGTCCTGCTATCCTGGCCTAATTATTAACAATGCTCCCTTTCACTCTTGAAAGTGCCCCACTTGAATAATAAATATGATCGCCAATGTACTCTAGTCTCCTGGGTCAGAACTGCCATCTCTGACCTTTTTAACATTCCTTCTTCATTAAGCCTCAGAAAATTCAGAAAACCTTCCATATCACATGCAACCACCCTAGAAAGTGCTCAGACAGGTTGTCAGAGATGACAAGAAGAATGAGTAGATACAGAAAGCAGCCATGGAGTGCCCCTTTAGCAAGCAGATTGCTTTCTGTAGCCCATCCATCATCCGGAAAGCATGGTCATGACTGTTTGGTAGACGTCTTAGTCTGGGTTGAATTTTCACGAATTTTTGCATACATGGTGTGGGTTTTGATAATATGCCATGTGACTTAATAGGAAGGAGGTTTATTTGTTAACTATGAATATGGTCACTGTGTATGAATAAAATAAGGGACTTGGATAAGTTGAGGGAAATGTAAACTCTCCCAAAGAATCTGGGCTTAGGCCTGTCTAAAGTGAAGGCAAGTAAATAAATGCATAAATAAAAATAAAGTGGAGGTATAGTGTGCCATAAGAACAAGTCTTCCATTTGCCTTTCAGTTTTTTGCTGAAGCTATAGGAATAGCAGGCAAGCAAACCATCTGGTTATTAGGCCACTCTAACTCAGCCGAAGCTCTGGGCAATTAACATGGAAACCCAAAATGGCTGCGGCGCTAAGGCCAGAATTGGAGCAAAATTCAAGGTCCTTTTCCCTCAGGCCATCGTACCTACAGCTTGTATGCCGCAGCCTGTCCGTCTCCCCGCTTGCGTATGTAAGGGCAGTGCTTCTAGGAGCCATGAGCATTACTCACCTGAAACCTAGGTGCTAGGAATGCAGCCAGCTAGATCTGACCCATGCCTGTTTTGTGTCTGCGTTGACATGCTGCAGGTGACATCAGTTGCAAGGGGATGACCGAGCGCATTCACAGCATCAACCTTCACAACTTCAGCAATTCCGTGCTCGAGACCCTCAACGAGCAGCGCAACCGTGGCCACTTCTGTGACGTAACGGTGCGCATCCACGGGAGCATGCTGCGCGCACACCGCTGCGTGCTGGCAGCCGGCAGCCCTTTCTTCCAGGACAAACTGCTGCTTGGCTACAGCGACATCGAGATCCCGTCGGTGGTGTCAGTGCAGTCAGTGCAAAAGCTCATTGACTTCATGTACAGCGGCGTGCTACGGGTCTCGCAGTCGGAAGCTCTGCAGATCCTCACGGCCGCCAGCATCCTGCAGATCAAAACAGTCATCGACGAGTGCACGCGCATCGTGTCACAGAACGTGGGCGATGTGTTCCCGGGGATCCAAGACTCGGGCCAGGACACGCCGCGGGGCACTCCCGAGTCAGGCACGTCAGGGCAAAGCAGCGACACGGAGTCGGGCTACCTGCAGAGCCACCCACAGCACAGCGTGGACAGGATCTACTCGGCACTCTACGCGTGCTCCATGCAGAATGGCAGCGGGGAGCGCTCTTTTTACAGCGGTGCAGTGGTCAGCCACCACGAGACTGCACTCGGCCTGCCCCGCGACCACCACATGGAAGACCCCAGCTGGATCACACGCATCCATGAGCGCTCGCAGCAGATGGAGCGCTACCTGTCCACCACCCCCGAGACCACGCACTGCCGCAAGCAGCCCCGGCCTGTGCGCATCCAGACCCTAGTGGGCAACATCCACATCAAGCAGGAGATGGAGGACGATTACGACTACTACGGGCAGCAAAGGGTGCAGATCCTGGAGCGCAACGAATCCGAGGAGTGCACGGAAGACACAGACCAGGCCGAGGGCACCGAGAGTGAGCCCAAAGGTGAAAGCTTCGACTCGGGCGTCAGCTCCTCCATAGGCACCGAGCCTGACTCGGTGGAGCAGCAGTTTGGGCCTGGGGCGGCGCGGGACGGCCAGGCTGAACCCGCCCAACCTGAGCAGGCTGCAGAAGCTCCTGCCGAGGGTGGCCCGCAGCCAAACCAGCTAGAAACAGGTGCTTCCTCTCCGGAGAGAAGCAATGAAGTGGAGATGGACAACACTGTTATCACTGTCAGCAACAGCTCCGACAAGAGCGTCCTGCAACAGCCTTCGGTCAACACGTCCATCGGGCAGCCATTGCCAAGTACCCAGCTCTACTTACGCCAGACAGAAACCCTCACCAGCAACCTGAGGATGCCTCTGACCTTGACCAGCAACACACAGGTCATTGGCACAGCTGGCAACACCTACCTGCCAGCCCTCTTCACTACCCAGCCCGCGGGCAGTGGCCCCAAGCCTTTCCTCTTCAGCCTGCCACAGCCCCTGGCAGGCCAGCAGACCCAGTTTGTGACAGTGTCCCAGCCCGGCCTGTCGACCTTTACTGCACAGCTGCCAGCGCCACAGCCCCTGGCCTCATCCGCAGGCCACAGCACAGCCAGTGGGCAAGGCGAAAAAAAGCCTTATGAGTGCACTCTCTGCAACAAGACTTTCACCGCCAAACAGAACTACGTCAAGCACATGTTCGTACACACAGGTGAGTGCCACCCCACCTGGAGGCCTGGCAGCAGGGGCTCAGGGGGCTGTGGGAAGGCAAAGTGGGCAGGTAGAAGGGAAGGTCTGGGATCATCTTTCAGATTTTAAACTGACCCCACCACAAGCCTCTTCTAGAAGCCCCAACTGTGTTCCTCCCATCATAAGAACAAAGCACCCTGCCACCAAGAGACACCATCACAGAAATCCTTTATGGAGAAGGGATGTCCTAGGGATGTCCAGACGGCAGAAGAGAAGACTCCGGGCATCATATAAGCCATATTCAAGTATTCCTGTTTCAGAGGCAGCATATTGTAGTCAGGAAGAGCTGGAGCTCCAGAGCCAGATGGCCTGGCTTTAAATTTGGCCTTAGCCACTACTAAACCTTGTCACCTTGGAAAAATTACTTAACTTTTCTGTACTTCAGTTTCCTTGCATATAAAATAAGAATAAGCGTCATACACCTTCCTTATAGTGCTGTTTTGAGAATAAATTACTACATGTGAAGTCTTTAGGGTAGTTCCTAGCACAGAATAAGTGCTCTATAAGTGGTAGCTATTATTAAGATGGTTAAGAGGAGCAGATGTCCAGTTTGTATAGTTTGGCTCCAAAAGGTGGAACTAGACCAGTGATTAGATGCTATCAGGAGATTCTTTCCACAAAACAAAAGAAAAATTTTGTTAACAATCAGACCTGTTCTAATATCAGATAGACTGCCTTTATATGGAGTGAGTTTCTGTAATTGGAGGCATTCAAGGAGAAAATGGATGAACATTTTTAGGGATTTTGTACACAGGTTTCAGTCATCAAGATGGGCAAGATTGTGTTTCATCCCTGGATTCTGTGATTCCAGAGCTAAGATCTCCTGATCTCTCAGCCAGTCCTTTTTCTTAGCTCCATAATGGGACAGAGATATGGAATTCCCATAGAATTGGGCATTCCATGGATGTGCCTCCATATAAGTGAGTACCTAAACAACTTTGATTTCACCTAGATTCTCTTGGACCTAAGAATACCTGCAACATTGATGATCATTATATTTGAAATTCTTTTTTTTTTTTTTTTTTTTGTGAGACAAAGTTTCACTCTGTCACCTAGGCTGGAGTGCAGTAGCATGATCTCGGATAACTGCAGCCTCAACCTCCTGGACTGAAGCAGTCCTCCCACTTCAGCTTCCCAAGTAGCTGAGTCTACAGGCACATGCCACCACGGCCGTTTAACTTTTTTATTTTTTGTAGACAGGGTTTCACCATGTTGCCCAAGCTGGTCTCAAACTCCTGAGCTCAAGCCATCTGCCTGCCTCAGCCTCCGAAAGTTCTGAGATTACAGGCACGAGCCACTGTGCCTGACCTCAGAATACCCTTATTAAATGACACATAATTTACCAGGGAAAAGTTACATACTCGAATTCTGATACATGAAAACAAATTAGTTTCTCAAAACAACTTGTTTCTCAGGTCAACTAGTAGGAATCCAAGAGACAGGACATAAAACAGCAAAGTTTAGATTGGGGACTGAAGGGAAAGAAAGCAACAGAGATGGAGACAAGGCATCAAACATGGAATTGTACAATTCAAATAGAACATTACTTAAGACAAACTTTGCCTTCTTTGCAGTGTAAGTCAGGACATTATGTAAATTAATGTGCGTACTTTTATGAGAATCAGTTTTTAAAGATCACAGTATTCACACTTCCAAATAAACAAAGTGACTCACTACTGAATTTAGGAAGAAATTTGGGTAGTGGTAAGTCGCTATGTGTATTTATAGGGATAAATGTGAATGTGCTAATGACCTGAGGTCGATCACAATAAATTTTCCATATGGTTTAGGTATCACCATTATTAGGTGAAGTAATCAAATAGTAATGTTTTTATTTTGTAGCAACTTATTATTTATAGAGTGTTATCACATAGTTTATATCCTTTCCTCCCCCGGATAGCTGATTTATAAGCCATTAAATTAAGGAACTTGGGGGGAGGGGTATAGGAAGGACCATTTGAAAGTATCTCCTTAGCCAAACTTGACTTTGCTGGTCTTGGATCCATAAACATATCTACTCTCCCCTCTGTATGGCTCTTCAAGTACACCTATCAGATACAAAGTTCACACATCCCGTTAGATCACATACTAAGGTGAGTCTTTAAATTTGCAACATAAAATTTTCAGTGTACTACCAAAAAATATCTTCTTGATGTATAAATACATTTCTCCAATGGATTCACCAGAGATTCTGTGGTTAGCTGAGATAACTAGATTTGGACATGAGAAAACCAACAAAGGATTTGTGCACTCAGACATTACAGATGCAAAAGCTATAGGTAGAGTCATTTTATAAATCTGAGTTATGCTTAAAGTGTGAACTTCAGTTTTCTAGTAAATTATGAACATCCTCAGTAAATTATGAATGTTATTGTAATGGTGTGTATAATATAGCCCCACCTGAAAATAATAATGTGCATATATCAATCAGGCCCCTAATTTAAAAGAAGTAATGCTCTTCTCTGTCATTCTAGAATTATTTGGCAGTGGCAGTTTGGAAATCCTATCGGTCTTTCAAGACTTTTGTCTAATTGAAGGATCCCCTAACCTAACAAAGTTTTAGAACAATTGGTCTAGATTTTCAAAAAGCAAGACAGCCGGAACATGTGGAAATAATTCAAGACCTGGGTTCGTTATAGCTCACATTTCCAAATGTGAGCTTTTCAATTTCTGGGGAAAACATAAAAAAATGGAACCTCAAAACTTTACAAGAGCCCAGTGGAAGTGATAAAAATTCAAAGCAAAAAGTCCAAATGTTAATATAAAAAGGTTCTAGGGAGCATGGGGATACTCGTAAGAGTAGGGTTGGACTCTGTGTTCCCACCCATACTCTAACTAAAAAGAATCCTAAAAAGAAAGAATAGCTTGACAAAGTTAAAAAGAAAGACATTTGGGTTCTCTCCATCACAGCTACTATGCAAACCAATAGACCTGCAGAGTAACTGTCTTAGCAATTCAGTAACTCCAAAGTTTAATATAGATGGTAGTTGCTTTCAACAACTGCAGAGATAAATTGTGTGTGATGGTACACACCAATAGTCCCAGATACTCAGGAGGCTGAGGCGGGAAGATTGCTTGAGCCCAGGAGTTTCGAGGCCAACCTGGTACCCATCTCTTAAAAAAAAAAAAAAAAAAAAAAAAACTGAAGAGAATTCTAAGATTCAGAGTTCAGTTAAAATCTTGTACTGCTCTATGTTAATGATCCACATTCATGAAAGAGTGTTTGGGGCCAGGCATGGTGGCTCACGCCTGTAATTCCAGCACTTTGGGAGGTAAAGGTGGGAGGATCACTTGAGCCCAGGAGTTTGAGACCAGCCTGGACAACTTGGAAAGACTCCAGCTCTACAAAATCTTTAAAAATTAGCCAGGCATGGTGCTGCATACCTATAGTTCCAGCTACTTGGGAGGCTGAAGTGGAAAGATCACTTGAGCGCAGGAGGCAGAGGTTGCAGTGAGCGGAGATCACACCACTGCACTCCACCCCGGGCAACATAGCAGGACTCTGTCTCAAACAAAAAAAAAAAATGTGTTTGAGACAAAGAAGTAGTCCGTCATATTGATTTTGGAGCTAAGCTCTACCTTTAAGAATCAAGGAAGCTTTAGTTGTAAAGTATATTTCATAGTGATTATAACACAAAAATTTAAAGTAGAGGCACAAATGAAAGACGATTGTACTGGAATTAGATGATTTGGATCCAGTTTTGTTTCCTCTAAATGGCTGTGTGTCCTTCAACAAGTCAGTTAATTTCACAACCCTCTGTTTCTTTGACTTTAAAATAAAAATGATTTTTTCCTGCCTTCTGATGTAAACGTATGATGCATATGAGAGCTCTTCAGAAGAGGCAAAGTGTTACTTAATTAGAAAAATTAAAAATCCTCATCAATTACTACTTTTCGCCCCTAGTACCCAGGAGACACTGAGTTGCTTTGCTCTATTTCCTGTCTCTGAATAATACACGCTTGACATGTGTCCTTCCTCTTTGGAATTTAAACACTGGAACTACTTTATACTCCTTAGATTGCTCTTGAATGTTCTTCATAAAAGAATTTTCTTATTCCTTAACAATTTTTATAACAGTAAAAATGAAAATTCCTCACGTAACCAGTCCTTATCCACTGCTAAAAAAAACCACAGAGGACTTCCTTGTCTCTAGGAGTTTCTTTCATTCACCTACTGCAGCTGCATAAAAGTTGTGAGAAAGGAAACTAAGAGTTAAGGGCATGTTTGAAAGCAACAGAATTAGAGAAAAAAAAACAAAGATAACACAAACCATCCTGTCAGGGAACAAAGCAGTGCTCACCTCTACCCCCTTCCATCAAGAGAGAAAAGCAGAAGTCAAATAAAGGAATGGAAATGAAAGGGAAAGACAGAGAATATAAGAAGGATAAGCCTTAGTGTCAACGTGGATATGGAAGGCAAGCAATAGGGAAAATTCAAAGATAACCCTGGAGCAGCATGATCCCCACACTAGCAGCATGCAGATTATGTTCCCCCACCCTTCACCCCCGCCCCAGACATCCTGAATCAGAAACTCAGGCGATGGAGCCCAGCAATCTGTAACAAGCCCTGGTTCATGCTGAAGTTGAGAATCAATCCCCTAGAGAGGTGAGCCTGGGTAATTAGAAGGATGGCATCAGGTTGCTTTTGTTACATAACATTATTTTTAAAAATTCTACTACTAAGAATCTGTTTAGAAAAAGTAAATCAAAATTGTGGATCAAAGCTTGATTTTGTAGTGGATAAATTATATCACAGAAACTAATCACATGTAGGAGATAAGTTGAGTTTTCCAAATTACATAGGTCACAGGGCAAATGTATCCCTTCTGGTATTTAGCAGTACTGACTTGTATTATTTATATCTTCATGTATTAGCTTAACACTTTCCCCTTAGAATGTAAGCTCTGTGACAGCAGAAACACACACACACACAGAGACATACATTTCACACATGTATATACACATGTATATCACACTTTCATATGCCCATTCATTTGGGGAATTTGCACATTCACCAAAAACCACCTGGTCTCCAAAAACCATTGAAATAAAATAAATAAAAGAAAATTTTAAAATGTGAACATGCTTTCCAGGAGAATTTAATTCAAGGGACTTATACACAGATACATTCTTTTCATAGCAAGACTTTTAAATTTGTTTTTTCTCTTTTTTATTTGCTAGAGAATACATTGTACATATATCTGTCTTCACACTTTTGTGGGGTTTTTTACCCATAAAAGATAAGTGTTTTGGCGTTTTCTGAATCATATTATCAACAGCCCATTCATTGATGACTGTTTTTAGCCCATTGGTATCCTCTGCACATATGGTAATTTTGCTTATTGCTTTGAGAAGATCAGCTATTTCAGCCATGAATTCAATGTAAATAGACATAGTAACAATAGTAGCATAACAATGTTGGTGATTGGGCCATAATAGTCATACGAAGATAATGTGTTAATCCCCATATGGAGCTTGAACTATTAATTATATCAAGCCAGTGGGTGTAAAGGAACAAGTATAAGGTTTGGAGTGAGAAAGCCATGATATTACCACTTTCTGACTGAGTGACTTTGGGTAAGTTCTATAACCAAGCTGAGCCTCAGTTTTTCAGATCTGTAGTACTTTACGTGATTGCTCTGTGAATTGAATAACATAATTTATGTGAAAACACTTAATTATGAATGCTGTAAAACTGTCAAAGCCATTAATATGTGTTATAGTAGCATCATACATTTTGCAGCATAATCCAGAGAACAAAGAATTGTTAACAGGGGAGAGGAAGATAATCTGGTTGGGCTAGTATTTTATACTCTCAGGTGTTACTGACTTCTTAGGTGACCTTCAAGATGTTAGTACAACTCTCTAATTGGAGATGCTATTTTCTGGGGATGTTAATATCCATTCTATTCACAAAATTGTAAGAAAAGTCAAGTAACATGTATGAAACGCTCCAAAGTTCTGCTTAAAACTAAAATATCTTAGTTGTCACTGAAGCCACAGATATTTTGTGAATGCAGCATATTCCCAATAGGCAGTCCCTCTTAGCCTCGCAGTCCAAGCTGGCAACAGGATCACATCCCAGGGAATGAACAGAAAGGCTGGCAGGCAATCACACCACTGATATCTCAGGTGTGTGGGCCCCCCATTTTTTTGAGACAGAGTCTCACTCTGTCCCCCAGGCTGGAGTGCAGTGGTGCCATCTCTGCTCACTGAAACCTCCACCTCCCGGATTCAAGTGATTCTCCTGCCTCAGCCTCCTGAGTAGCTGGGAGGGATTACAGGCACCCACCACCACACCCAACTAATTTTTTTTGTGTTTTTAGTAGAGATGGGGTTTCACCATGTTGGTCAGGCTGGTCTCAGCCTCCTGACCTCAGGTGATCCACCTGCCTCAGCCTCCCAAAGTACAGGGATTACAGGCGTGAGCCACGGCACCCGACTATGTGGGTCCTCTTTTAAACAGACGTCTCTTGGTGGAGACTACACTCTGCAACCAGTAAAAGCTCCATATGATTCCATCTGAATGTACTTCCATTGTTAATCTGGAACGTACCCCATTTTCTGGTCCAGTCTCGATGTTCCCCATTCAGAGGACCTGCACTTTCAATTATTCCTTCTGCTCTCCTCACCAGTGGCCATCTTCCACTACCCACCTTCTCCTCTTTCTTCTCCTTCCTGCTGCCTGCTGTCTCATCAAGCACCCTGTCTTGGTTTTTTGACCCGTCACTATACTCACGAAAGAGGAAGGCATTGTACTAGGGCAAATGATGGGGAGGCAGAGAGAACAGGAGAGTTAGGTAGGAACAGTGCTTCTGAAAAATCTCCTGATAACAGCATTCATTGTCCTTTTCACAGCTCAGGAGAAGCCTTGGTTAAAATGAGGGGGAAAAAATCAGTAGAATAAGTGGGTTCTTGTTGAGCCCCCAGTGCAAGAGGTTCCTATTCAAAGTTGGGTGTCTTTACCCATTAGGATGGCTTTTACCTGAACTTTCTGAGCTTCAGGCAGAACGCTCTGCATCTTCTAACCTAAGCAGTATCGTTCTTCCTCTTTTTTTTTCACTTTTCAGTCATAGTAGATTAAATGTCAGAGCTGGTTCATGAGAAGAAGGTGATGAGCAGGCATTGAAAAATCGAGAAAAATGTATATTTTTACCATGCCCAACACCATTGGCAAGGCAGTAAAGGGCACTGCCTCCCCCTCAGTTTCCTCCCTTGCTGTTTGGTTTCTGTGCCTCCAGTGCTCCGTTGCGGCTTTCCTAGGAAATCCTCTGTGCTCTGTGCTGACATTGTATCCATAGGCCACTTCTTGCCATTCACATATGTAATTGAGAGAGTCGACTATACCCCAACTCTGAATTACATAGGTGCAATATAATCACTTGTTTTATTGATTATCTGAAATAATGTTTTAAAAATTCAGGATTGACTTCCATATGCCATGCAAGTCATTTCGCAGTTGATTTCATTTATCCTTGGTTCCTTTGTGATAAATGGAACAGTTTAATTTTTCTTAAAATGACCACGTGCTCTGTACTAAGTGCTTTATCTCTTCCATTTTCAAAACACCTTCACAAAACAGGTACTTACTAGATTATTCTCAGGTTATAGATAAGGAAACTGAGGCTTATAGAGGTTAAATGACAGGCCCAAGTCACTCAGCCAAGGAAATGGAATTCATATCTGACTCCTACATCTGTATAGGCCCAAATGGATCATTTTAAAGTGAAGGAACTTATATGACCTTCCCCTTGATGTTATAATTCAAGTATCCACTTTTTGCTTTGTGTCCCCTTCTGACAAATCAGACTTCTCATTCCTAACCGTAGGCTTAAACCTGGAAAGCCATCTCTGACCATTTATCTTCACTTTTTGTTTCTTTACCTGGAGAGCAACAATCAACAGAACTCATCCATTTTTTGTATAATATCTAAAACCATTTTGGGATTGCTGTAAGTAATACACAAGAAAATCATGGGAAAAATTTTTTCTTAAAACACAATCATTCATTCCTGCTGAGTGACTGCGTTTCAAATTCATACAGAGGTGAAGGTTGTGAGCACCTCACTAATCTGAAAATATACCCCATTTAGTAAAACAGTTTCTGAAATACCTACACTCCACCATCATAGCACCTCAATAATTATAGACAGCACCTTCCTCTAAGGAGCTCCCAAGTGCTTTGCAAACATTTCTGTTTCTTAAATAACATACCATTGTTCTGTGGCAGGAAAGGGAACAGGATACTTTGTCTTATTTAAAATGTAGGACTGGTAATGCATTCAGTGACTAAGCAGGTTGCCCTCGGGTCATTCACTGACAAGGCCAGGACTAGAGTTCTCAGGGTTTGTGGTCCACCATGGACTGAGGACCGCTAAATCCACAAAGGACCATGTGGCAAGTGCCTGGTCCAACTCCTCACATACGGAAAATGAAACAAACCCAGAGAGATGAAAACACTTAAAAAGCCCCGGATCACATGGGTAATTAATGGTAGAGCCAATACTACATGCACACAAACAACATACCTATATATGCTATGGAGAGAAACATGACAACTGTGAAGAATCAATTTATAGACACATTAGAAGAGTGTGAAAATAAAAAGGCTTCATCAGTGACCTTGCCTCGAGGAAAAACACACAGAAGGTGAAAGTTTCAAACAGCAGAGCATTTTAACATAGATGAAGTTTCAACTTCCTAGCAGCCAAAATACCATCTGCAGTTTAAGGCACGTTTCCCATAAAAGGTGACAGGTGGACACATTTTAAATGATAGTTGACCAGCCCATCATAGCCTCTATAAATTGTCTGAAAGCAGGAGGATAGCAAAGACCAGTTGACTTCCAAGCATGTTTACAGCTGACAGAAATGTTTCGGCTAAAAACATGCATGACTGTCTCTCTTAGGGAATGTCTTACTTCAAAAAAAAAAAAGAAAGTACCAATGTAAACACTGTGCATAGACTGAAGTCTTCAGCAAATTGAGATTATTGGCAATGAGGCTTCCCTAAACTTTCCTGTTCTAATCTAAAAGTAGAATTCTCTTCTAATCCTGTGATCTTATGCATCATACTGTCTGGTCAGTGTGCTTCAAAACATATCTGTTTATGTTTGAAAACACAACAACAAAAAAAATTCCTGATGAAAAAAAGTTTAGTAAAATGGATCATGAACATACAGCACTTAATACCAACCCTGCTACATAGTCAGCACTCAATACATGGCGATTGTTTTCATTGCTGCTATTACCATGACACATCAAAGCTCTTCTGTTTCTTAATGGGGAAAAAAGGAAAAACAGCCAAGGCATATATTTTAAATGGAAGTTAGCTCAAATTTTAAAAGATTTCTTACCTTGATGCATAGTTCAAATGTTGCAGTGTTATCCTAAGGAGTTTCAGAGGCTTTGGGTTTTAGTTTCGATCATGAAAGAATATATGGAAGAAGGACTTTTTTCTCTGAGGCAAGGGCCTATACTGGGCAATCAGGAATGAAGTGAGAGATCGACCAAATACGCAGTTCATCTCACCTGTCAGGAGCAGAGCTCAGACCAAACAGCACAAAGAAAATAAGTCTTTAAGTAATTATCTTAAAGAGATGCCACAGGCCCATGGACTTTAAGAATACCTCCTGTGGTCATTAAGTGACTGAGTATTATTACTTACCTTACTGTTTGTAACAAACTTGATCATTTGGTTTCTAAGCCAAACCAAAGCAGTAAACTGAGGAGAAACAAGGGTTTCTGCCAACAGGCTGAGAGCAAAGGAGGATGCAGGAAAACTATTTTAAAAATTGACCCAAGAGTTCAAAATGCATATGGAAGCATTTAATGGGGGTGGGAGGTATCCTTGTAATAAGAATACCATGCATGTATTCCCACACTGCTCTTGGTGGTCTGCAAAGTGATTTCATATGTATTTTATGTCAACACCAGCACAATGAGGTAAGTAGGGCTATATACCTCAGAGGCATTTGGTGATTTGTCAGAGTGGTGTGTAGTGTGTTGGTGCCCAGATTTGAATAGGACCATTTGAGTCTGATATCATCATGTTGCCCACTGCCTACTCAGCCTCTACACCCGATGAGGCCAGTCTGCAGCTCAGTACAGTCAATAGAGAACAGGCAATTAACCCTTAAGTTACATGTTAGGAAGATTTCTGTCTAAAGTAGATAAACTTGAAAGTATAACTCTTCAAAATGACTTGTTCCTATGTTGGCAAATATTTTCAAAACTCACAATCAACACATAGATGTATTTATAAGACAGACTACTAGAAGTGGGGATTTTCCCCAAGGAACCAAGCTATAGTGACCAATATCCTTAGTTCTCAAGGATTCTAGAGCACCCCATGTCTCCAGAGATCTTTCTTCTCTCTTATTTCTTATATTGTTTGATAATGTTAATGGGAAACACTAAATCCCCTAATCAGGACCCTGAAAGTGACCCCCTTGAAAAGTAGCCCTCCCTTTTCCACAGAGTGACTTTGAAGGCTTTTAGTGGGGAATATCTGGTAGCTTTCCAAGAAAGCCGTTTTATGGCATAGGGAAATGGAAAGCAAAACTGTCCCGGCATCCCCATAAAGCAAAATTCCTGTGCACATGAGAGGCTAGGAGGGCCTGGACTTTTCAATCAAGGATGATCCATTAAGCAATCAGATTTTATTTTTTAATTGTTTTGTTTTTCTTTTTTGTTGTCTTGTTTTTCTCTCCTTCGTTCTCCATCCCTTGCTATATCTCGCTCTGTCCTGCTTGCTGTCTCTTCCTACATCAACAGGTGAGAAGCCCCACCAATGCAGCATCTGTTGGCGCTCCTTCTCCTTAAAGGATTACCTTATCAAGCACATGGTGACACACACAGGAGTGAGGGCATACCAGTGTAGTATCTGCAACAAGCGCTTCACCCAGAAGAGCTCCCTCAACGTGCACATGCGCCTCCACCGGGGAGAGAAGTCCTACGAGTGCTACATCTGCAAAAAGAAGTTCTCTCACAAGACCCTCCTGGAGCGACACGTGGCCCTGCACAGTGCCAGCAATGGGACCCCCCCTGCAGGCACACCCCCAGGTGCCCGCGCTGGCCCCCCAGGCGTGGTGGCCTGCACGGAGGGGACCACTTACGTCTGCTCCGTCTGCCCAGCAAAGTTTGACCAAATCGAGCAGTTCAACGACCACATGAGGATGCATGTGTCTGACGGATAAGTAGTATCTTTCTTTCTTTCTTATGAACAAAGCAAAACAACAACAAAAAACAAACAAAAAAGCTATGGCACTAGAATTTAAGAAATGTTTTGGTTTCATTTTTACTTTCTGTTTTTGTTTTTGTTTCGTTTCCTTTTGTACTACATGAAGAACTGTTTTTTGCCTGCTGGTACATTACATTTCTGGAGGCTTGGGTGAATAATAGTTTTCCCAGTCTCCCTCGGATGGTGGCCTTAAGGCCTGGTAGTGCTTCAAGAGGTCCACTGGTTGGATCTCTAGCTACTGGCCTCTAAATACAACCCTTCTTTACAAAAAAATCTTTTAAAAAAAAAGTAAAAAAAAAAAAAAAAAAAATTTCCACTTGTGAAGAGCACTACAAAAAATATATAACAAAATCTAAAAGGCCTACTGTCTTTAAGTACACCGCTTGCAGTGTTTCAGTGGACATTTTCACAATTCTGGCCGCTTGGACTTCACAGTAACCAGTTAAAACTGTGGAATATCACTTCTGGTTGAAAACCCAGAGGAAAGGCCCTGCTGTTTTCCACCTACCACGTTGTCTGATTTCATAAAAGGGCTGTGGGGGTGGGAAGGGCAGTGGGTTCGGTGGTGTGGGAAAGAAAGACGAATGGCAGGCTTCTCCCCCAGATTCTGCCCGGGTCCACACACCCTGGCCCACCTTCTCCATATCCCCCTCTTGCAGCAGAAGCCAGGAAGACTTGGACAAGCAACAAGCAACAGTGGCTATCGTATTTATTCAGTGTCTTCGCTGAGCCACAGCCTCAGCACAATCAAGAGGGACTTTCATGAAAGGCAGGAATGCGGATAAAACAAAGATATCAGAAATGTGCACCTATGTTTCTAGGTACAAGAGAAGGATTATTTCCAACAATCTTTGCAAAAAAAAAAAAAAGTGTCAGGATATATTCTTGTGGAAGAGAAGAAGAAAGAGAAATGGAGGGTGGGGGGGAACAATAAAAAGTTCTTGAGGCTTTTTTAATTCAAAATTTTATAGAGGGGCAAAAGTGACGTTTACCAGATAGAATGCTGATTTTTTTAATATATTTACAACAGTATTTGTGTAAAAAAAAAACAAAAAAAGTGAAATTGTTAAAAGTAATTTTTTTTCATTTTGGTTTTGCATACACTGCCACCAATTCCTTCTCTTTTATTTTATTTCACACACATATATATATTTTTTGGTAAGTCAAGACTGTTAAGGTTAGCGATACTGCTTCCAGATAGAAAGAATAAAAGGCAACTATAGTTATATTTGAAAGAGAGGAAGGATATTTTCTTCATATTTTTTTTAATTTTTCTTAATTTTTATTATTTTAAGTATTGCCTGGGTTGATGAGGGCCTCTGTGGCCAGCCCATCCCTGCTGTAATTTGAATTGCTGCTTTGTATTTTGATATGTAGTTCTTTGACTTTAGCAAGCTTAAGTTGCCCCACTGAATAATTTTTTTCAACTGATCCATCTAGAATTCTGTTCTTTTTCATGGAAGAGACTTTATCTTTCAGAGATTGCTTGCTTCTCCAAAACGTCATTGAGATCTTACAATTCTAGAATTTCTATTGACTTTACTTTTTTTCTTGGTGAAACACTAGTGGTCTAGAAGTCTTGATAAATGGGGTCTTTTCTTTTGTGATCAGCCAGGAAGAGGAGTTCACAAAACTCTGCCATAGCTCCTCACCCTTCCCAACTGCAAAGAGCATCATTATGAGAAGCCTGTTACAGATCAAGATGCATTGATGCCAAAATTACTTTTTTCCTTTCAAATATCACCTTCTGACTATTTCCACCATGGTTAAGAGGGCTAAATAAGATGATCATTCTTCAGATGACTAATTAACCCTTGCTTCTTAGAGAGGGTTTAGGGAAATTTAAAAATTCCCAGATGCCAACATCCACCACTCAAAAGACCACCAATCTATTGCATCATACCAGATGCCACTCTCTCTTCCTAGTTGGGATTTCTCTCCTCGGTCCTGATCAAGGTATTATAATAGAGATATTTTCATTATAGACAGTGTCCTGAAGGGATTCCAGCTCAAATTTAGGATTTCTTAAACCTAGCTAAAACTCCCAAAGTGATTTCATTGCTGGGCATATTTTAACACACTTAGGGGAAAGCAAATCTTTAAACAAAGCAAAACACCAAACTACAGTTTTAAAAAGAAGAAAGGAGAGAGTATTTTAGTTTCAAAATTACATTACATTTTAATTTAATTTTCCTTCTAATTTTCCTGTCAGCATTTTATTTACAAAAACTGTGCAGCAAACGAGGGAAAATCTTCCAACACAAACAACTCTGTAATGACTAAATTGGTTTTATTCATATATTTCAGACATTTGGTTAACTTGGATCTTTTTCATAAGTTCTTTGTGACGCTTAGTAAGGTTAGTGTAACTGAAGTGTTTGTGAGTTTGATTTGGTCCCACAGTGCTTAATTCAGTGGATATTTTGCTAGAAGTTTTAATGTGCACTTGGGTGGTTAACTGACTATTGAGTATAACCTATTGTGATTTCTAAGAGGAGTCCTACCAAGAACTGTGTGTCCAAAACTGACCTGTTTTAACAGTTAGTAAGGAACAGCTTCCAAAATAAAGTAAGTTCATTTTTCTATTGCTAATTTTGCTTTTTAAAATATCAGTGTTGTAAAACTAATATTTCCACTTACCACCAATAGAGGGAGCATTAGTTAATTAACTATGTCATGGAATTGTTTTGATATTTTGGAAAACAAGTGATTCCACCCATAAAATAAAAAGAGAAGATTGACCTTAAGAAAAAAAACTCAAAGCTAGAAGATAATGACATGAAATCACTCAATACATGTTACAAATGAAAGAAGGCCAAAAGCCACTTTAAAATATGTTTAACTGTTTAACAGTAGTAGACTTGAAAGTGTCTTTGTTAAAATTTAGCAACTAGGAAGAATTTTCACTAATACCTCCTGAAAAGTTGATCTTAGGTGCCATTATGGGCCACATGTAGCTTTCTGTTTCTCAAATCTGAGATAGACCCATTTGCCTTAATGCTGATTTGCCATGCAAAATGCTAAGCAATTGGGTTAGAATCCACCTTTTCTTTTGGTAGAACATGTAGAGAAAAAGCTGCAGGTGACTTGAAACCCTGAGGAGACTATCATGCTTTCCCTGTAAAGGAAGTGTCTCTTTTAAAAAAGTGGGGGGGAGAGGGGGTGGAGGATCCCTAAAGAATTCTTAATGAGGTGATATAATCATTGTAGTCCATGACAAAATGGACCAGCCAGGTTTGCATAGCAGTAGACATATTCCTACTGTATGTTTATCCTTCCCAAACATGTCACATTGTAAAATAGTTGACAAATTATTTTGTGGAAAGAGGAAGAAGCTGGATTGGAGTGGGAGATCTAATCTGGAGGAGCAAAGAGGTAGTTGTTTATTGCTATGTTCCTGGCCCATCAAATGGCCACTTTCCAAAGTGACATTTTAGGAAATAAACCAATCTGGACCTGTTTCAAAAGGAATCTTCAAATGCTTTTAGATTGTCAGTTCTCACTTTTAAGTTAAACAATCACAAATATCTTTAGAAATAGGGAAAGACATTTGCTTCAAAATGAGAGAATGAGTGTGGATATTTTTAATTTTTTTTGTTTCAAGTCCTACAGTCATCTTACATTTGGAACTTCATGGTAGGGTGATATCAGTGCTAAAAAAAAAAATTTCTTTCTAGTAGCAAGGAAACAGAAAAGATAAAAGCAAATGTTCCAGGTTTAAGACTTCTTAGGATGAGTACAAGGAAGAAGAACTAGTATGGAAAGGACACTTTTTAGCAATTTATAATTTTATAATGGAATTTGCCAAACAAGGGAAAGGAAAAAAAGTCAAAGGGGAATTTTTATCTCAAGATATTTAGATATGGTTATAAAAAATAATATTTTCTACCACTAAAAACATTGGTATTATCTCAGCATCATGGGCAATTTTTCCTTATTAAATGCCAACATTTGTACAAAAAAGGCCCCCAACTGTGTGAAATATAATCCTGAAAAAGAAAATAATTGGAATACATGGATCTGATAGAACTCTGCACAGGGGGAAAAACTGAGAAACAAGCTAAGCAAAAAAAAAAAAAAAAAAATCTGAAATGAAAATCTCTGTATCAAAATGGTTTCCTGTATATTGTAATTGAGTGGTAAACTTTAGCTCCTAATAACAGTCTTATAGACTGTTCTCTTCCCAAATTCCTAATGCTTTGAATCTTTGTGCCATGATTAAGTGTGCTGGATAGTTTCCTGCTCATATTCTAGCCTCAGTTCATTCCTAGTCATCTTAGAGGTCACAGTAGCTCTTGGCCTTAGAAAGACTTGGGTTTGCTGTATTTAAAAGTCATAAGAGTTTTATTTTGCATCACCAAAATATTCTATAAGATCCAAAAATACTCTTTTTCAACCCATGAACAGTAAGAATTTGTGAATTCTGAAAATGAAAAGAGAAAATTTTCCTCCAGGTATGTTTGTTTCATATTCAATCCTAAAGCCTTGAGCTATATGTACTTCCCTCACACAAGCACACCAGCTGTCTGTGCTCTGCCCGTGCCCAAAACTCAATGTTTTCTCTCAGCACAGAAATCAGAAGTGCCGTATGCCCCTTATAAAACCCCTACGATTCCTGAGAAAACATAGTAAAAGCTTATGTCACTTCCTTGTTGGGGCTCCTCCATAATGCTCCCAACACTTGTGACCCCTAGGAAAACAGGGAGCAAGGTAGATCTGGCCAGGAGTCACAGGATATACACCCATTCTGGAGCTTTCCTCTGTTGTTCTAGAAGATGTTATTTGGTTAGTTGGGGCTGGGAGCAGGGGTATATGTTTCTGCGGAAAAGGTATCAGATAATCAAATCAGGTCTGCCTGTGCTATAGCCAGTGTGCTGGTACATCAAAAGGGAACAAAAGGAAGGTGCAACTAAGAGCAGACACAACCCGAGATGCCCTTGAGATTTAGGAGAACAGGAGGGTGCCCTTTCTTTTGTGACCTGACTCTTAAAAGAAATCTTCTAAAAGAATTCTTTAATTTGGTAATGAGTTGAAGTCCAGGGTAATGGAAGCTGTAGGACAGAGAACAAAAGAATTGCAAAATGTATTCAGCACCAAACAATGCTAAACCAAGAAACATCCAATCACAAAACTAGGAAGTTTGGCAAGAAGTGGTTAGAGAAATCTCTGGGCTTTTCCATGGGTAGGGTCGACAGACTCTCTTTTGAGTGATTTCTGGCTCTGAGAAACCTCTTTACTCACTGGAAAAGAACTTTATTTAAATGGCCAATTTTGTTCCTCAGAAAAAGAAATTAAAAAAAAAAAAGAAAAATAGGACACTGAAGACAGAACCATGTGACTTGGTGACAAACAAAAGGAAGGGTGCACTAGAATTTCAATAGGCTCCCTAATTCCATAGAAAAAGCAAAGCAACCCAATGCCTCCTGAGCCTGCAGTGCATGAAGAGAGTGCTTGAGCTGACCCAGCCACCAGGCTTTGGGGGCTAGACATAACTTCCAACTGGAACAGCAGCAGCCTCTTTCCCCTCTTTGTGTTTTCATGAAGAAAATGGCTGTTCTCTTAGGTACCCAGGAAATAGATTACATGGGGCGAACTTTCAGAAGCAATCTGTACCTTGGTACTCAGGCTACATATAGAGGCAGAAAAGGGGCATGGAAGAGCCCTTGCTCTTGAGAGAGAATATTTTCATATTCCCAAGGGCTTTCTGTGTAGAGTTGCTATTTCTGATGTCACTTAAACCTTTATAAGAGAAAAGGCTGTGGTGACTCAGTGTTCCTGTAAACTCAGAATGTGGAAATTACTAATCCAAAGCATCGTTTCTAGCACTGAGTATCAAGATGATCTAGCCTGACCAAAATATTCCAAAGACTTTTCTAAGTCTCTGAAGACTTTTTTTTGTCCTTTAACACTGAGTCTATAGCAGTCAGCAGTGTACCTTAGCAGATCCCCAGGAATGGTTTTAGAATAGTAGAGCTTGTTTCCATCCTTTTTAGAGTGAAGAGGTAGAAAATTAGGGCTATGTAGTGTGGGTTCTTTTTCAGAACTATATATTTTCTCCTCACTGCATGAGGGGTAAAAATGCCATGGGTTGAAACAAGAAACATCATCTTTCTATACCACTGACTAAAACACCTGCCATTCCAGTGGTTTCTTCAGGCTCCACCTTTTGCTCCATAAACTGTAGACTTTCAGACTGAAATCTAATCTTAAGTGACCTCAATTAAGGTATTTTCACAAGAGGCTACTTACAGTATAGCATTATTGCCTTAAATCAGAAAACCCTGGGAAGAGAACAAAAGATATAGAAATGAGAAGGCTCTGAAGTTATAGGCATTTCTTGCTGTTTAATAGTTACATTATCACAAAAATAAGCCCTATTCGTGATTGAGGACTATGGAAATAGTGACTTCTTGGGGAGGCACCAAACTTCTCTAGAACTGACTACTCTCAGATAGTGGCTGCTATTTCCTATTCTATTTCAGTGACATAGGTTGGGGCTGAATGTAAAATGGACATCATACTACTAAATAGAATCCTAGAAAATGCAATCACAGGTGCCTGGGAGTACTAGGTTTAAACATTTCCTTAACAAGGAGAACAATCCCAGCAAAAAGCTTTCTTTATCTATAGCATGTATCTCAACTTTTTTTTCCCTCAGTTTTAGAGAGCATCTCTTTTATCTGGTGGTTCTTTGTTTAAATGCAAACACGTAACTTTCATGTCTTCGGTGCAAGAGCATAATCTACAGATCATAGGCAAAAATCTGGCCACAGTCCTGAGAGTCCCAGCTTCTGGGATGCCCAATGAGGGTATAAAAGTCCCTACTAATCCTCTTTCAAATTCAGAGGTTTCTTTGGTTTAGAATGCCTCAATGAGATTTTGATACCTCCAAGAGAGAAAAAAAAAAAAAAAAAAAAGACAAAACCTTGGGGGCATCTGTTTCTACTAGTGTTGCAATGGTTGTTATTACCCAGCAAAATCATTGCAGTTTATATGTAGATTCAAGTAATGAAACAGTCTTAACCCATCCAGTATGTCACCACTGCTGTCCAAAATGTCTATAAATGAGTATACATTATTTATACATGTGCACACACAGTGTGAGCTTCCCTCAGCATAAAACTTTCACATTCATGTTGCCCAGTGACGACAAGATACATTTTTGAACTTCTGGTTAGGAGTCAAAGGTCTGACATATCTCACATATCTGCTTCTGCTTTGTTGCCTTAGTTGAGTGCATCAGTATCTGTGATGAGACTTTAGGGCATTCTGAAGGAGCCCAACCATCAGTAATTTCTATGTATCCCTTCCATGAGAAACTTGAATATGCTTATGTGGAGTACAGTGCATTTAACAAACTCTACAGTTCTATTGGATTTATTGACGTGTGTGCACGTGTGTGTTTGTGTATATACTTATTGTCATCTGGAAGTGTGTGTGTCCCCCAAATGAAGCACACATAGGCAGAGGTCCTTGTGCATAGATACAGTTGCCTCTTCCCAACATTGTGCTTAAGACTTGTGGCTCCCTTCCCAGGAAGCAGTCACCTGCCCACTCTGTTGCTTTTTGTAATGTTTCAGAATTGGGAGAAACAAATGCAGCTTGTTGAATCCACAGCAAACCCACAGGGACAGGCTGTTTTCCTCCATAATAAGGTATAACAGAAGTCTTCAACTGGTGAGCAGACAAAAAGGAGCAGCAGTCCAGGGCATCTCCCCAGGTCTCCTGGAGGAGGAGGGGGGTTGGGGGCACCAATGCCAGGCAGGCAAAGCCCACACAAACTTTGGCCTGAGCCATCCCATAGCTCAAAGGTCTTTATTCCTTTCCTCTATGCAACCCAGTGTGCGTGCACGCGCGCAGACACACACACACACACATATATTTTGTTTTCAAACTAAAGCTTCCTAATTCTGCCTGTACTCACAGGATATCATCATAGTTCACAAACTGTGTCTCCTGAAACCAATGTGGCCTTTGCCAAAGTCTTTCCAGGAGTGGGTTATTTACCATGTCTAGCAAACCGATAGACTATTGGACGGAATATTTTTTGGTAATCTCTAGGAATTGATAGCTCTTGCCCATCTCAAACACTGAAGCAGAATGCCACTCTAGTATAATGTACTGAATGAATGGACTCTGAAGGCTTGGTGGCCTGGAATTCAGGATTCAGTTTTCTCACTTCCATGCCCTTCTTTTACTAGATGGTTTGTTATTTTTTATGACTTGTAGATTATTTCTGCTTTACAGAAGTCAGAGGACATTTTCTTCCTCTTCTATTCTGGTGACTTTTCCCCTCCCTCTGTTAAGTAAGGCTACTTACAGTTGCCACTTTCTTGTCGTTATTACTTTTGAAAATGTATATTGTCTTTCTATATCCAAAAGAAGTCTGTGACTGTAATCATAGGTATTTCTTTTTACTGGAAAAAAAATCGTTGTTTTGGTTTTTTTTCTTTTAATTAACAGTACTAGTGACTTTGAAAGAATATGAGTTACTATTTAGGTATGCTTACTTAAGTACAATACACTACATTGCAGTATTTCTGAAACCTAGGACATACACATTATATATAACAACTCTATATTGAAATATATATTACATTATATTCATTTTAACTTTTGAATCTGCCTATGATCATGAGTTGATTGAAATATTATGTCTTTGCATATATCACCCATCACCAACCTGCTGCAGTTAATCTGGTGCATTTAATAATAATCATTACTGCTCTAATTTGCTTTTTATATTATCAGCTTCAGTATTGTCTTTAGAGGATTTTAGAATTAGTTAAAGCTCAGACTTAGCAAATGTAGGAAAGTGAAAACTGTTTTTGAAACTTTTTTGTTGGTGTGACTAATACAAAGAGGTTCACATTCAAAGTGATCTTGTTTAGCTGACCCACTCAATATCTGAAGAACAAAAGAGGTGCATATGAATGTATCTGATTTTCCCCTGTAGGACTGTCACTGTCTGTATTTGCTTTTAAAAGTATGACCAAGGGGCTACTTAAGTGCCACATGATCTGACCAAAAATAACAGGCTGCGTTTCAAAGGGCCAGTCTTCTGAAAAGCATAAGACAGTGAATTACCTAGTTGTCCCCACTGTATTCTCAAACGTTCATTTTAATACTGGTTCTTTACTACTTTCTTTTTTCAATACGCTTAGAATTATTTTAACTAGTCTGCAACCTTTCCCTGGCGGCAGCTTGGAAATATAGTGTTCATTTTCCTGGGAGTTTTTTTGTTTTTTTTGTTTTTTTTGTTTTTTTTGTTTTCCCCCAAAAAAAACTAAAACCAGAGTTTCAGGAACTCTTTATCCGCAGAGGCTAATAGAAACAGAACTTGGAAGCCGGGCGCGGTGGCTCAAGCCCGTAATCCCAGCACTTTGGGAGGCCGAGACGGGCGGATCACGAGGTCAGGAGATTGAGACCATCCTGGCTAACACGGTGAAACCCAGTCTCGACTAAAAGATACAAAACACTAGCCGGGCGAGGTGGCGGGCGCCTGTAGTCCCAGCTACTCGGGAGGCTGAGGCAGGAGAATGGCGTAAACCCGGGAGGCGGAGCTTGCAGTGAGTTGAGATCCGGCCACTGCACTCCAGCCTGGGCGACAGAGCCAGACTCCGTCTCAGAAAAAAAAAAAAAAATAGAACTTGGAAATACCTATCTGAGACATTTTTAAATCTGAAGAATCCATAAAATGGTAGTTCTTGGGTATCCAGCCCTCAGGATCTCCATTTACCTGTTAAAGTGAGGATTTGGTGCCTTTCTTCTTTAGTTGGGCCATCAAGGAAACTTCAGAAATCAGGCATCCTGTCTTCCTATACAATAAATATTTTCAGATCATATTTTCAGATAAAAGTTTCTTCAGCTTCCCTCAACTATTCACACCAACGTATGGAAAGCCTCAGTTGAATAAACTTTCCACCATCCGGGGTGCCTGAAACTAATGTCCTTCTTTACTTCTACATTCAGGACAAAAGGAAGTCAGTTTTTTAAAACCTCAGTATAAAAGACCTTCTCACACTGGTCCAATATGAAGGCTTCTCAGTGTGAACACTGGGGAATTCCTTCCTTTCATCTTTCCTAATAGACTGTTGTTTTCTAATCCCATCCCATTCTGCTGTGCCTCTCCAGCAAGTCCCTTTTCACCTTAGCCAGGCTCCCTGCAGTACTTTCTAGTTGTGAAGCCTTTGTATTCACTAAGGAACTATGTACTCTCAGTCTGCTTTGAAAGGGCTAATGTCTAGTATAATGGCAAAATCACCAATCTGTTCTCCAAAGTGTTCAAGCAAATATATTTCTACTAGACGAACATAATTGTGAATTGACTGTTAGTGAGGCTGTTTCTTCTCTAATGATCACATAATATCCAAATTATATCAGCTTCATTATTTCCCTCTTTCCTTTTCCTAGCCCTTTCCCTTTATTTCTTCTTTCTCTTGAAGACTATTTCAAATTACCTATTCGTCTTCATCACTGCCCCCAAAACTCTAATAATAATGACCCCTAACTGTTCATTTCTCTTCCTTTGTCCATCCCATTCTGAACATCCTTCTTTAAGCTTTATTTAATGAAAGAACACTAAAGTGAGTGAGTTCATAAACTTGAGACTCGTAGGCAGAGTGAAGCATGTCTTCATTTTTGCTTCAGAGTTTAAAAGTTATCAATATTCTTTTGAGAGTAGGAGGACCTGAGTCACAGTTTTAAATGTCAACTGTACTAGCTGAGGTCATTAATTCCCCTTACCTTCACATCTGGCCAAAGATGAAGAGAAAAATATTTTCTGGTTTTTTTTAAATACCACAGTGTTCAAGTTCTTGATATGAGTAAACCACTTATGATGGAGAAAAAAAAATCATGAATGTTGACTGTTTCCACTAGTCAAATTACTTACCAGACTTTAGATTATAGGAATCTAAAGAAAAGAGTAACATTTCAAAGCAATTTTGATAACTGTTCAAGCCTTAGTGAGCTCTTCTCAAACAAGAAAAGCCACATCCACTTGAACACATTGTAGGAAAAATTAGGAAGAATTTTTTTATTTAATACCTTTTGGAAAAAAAATCATTGTTTGGTTTATAACTTTGAGCAGTAACTTACTAATGGATGAAAAGATCCGTAAGGTTTTTAAAGTGTCTGTTTTTGCAACCAGAGATTGCCTAAATATAAACAATATATGCTTAAATAAAATAATAACAGGGCTAAATGGATACCTAAAGAGCCATGCAGTGCACTCCCCAGCACCTAAATACTCACCGTATAATTTGGTTGTCATGCTAGATCTCACTGCAATGGATTACAACTGTCTGGTCACCAGAGCATTGCCCAAAAGACTGACTGATGCCATTCTGGGTATATCCCTTTCAGGATGCTTATAATGTCACATTCACAACAACTTTGTAGCATAGTCTTTCCTGACTTCTGGTCCAATGTTCTTGCCATGATATCACATCGCCTCTCAGCTTTAATGAAGACAAGTCCTATGACATTTAGAGTACTATGTGGTTTTGAGTGCATAGGCGGGATGCTTTCAGTTCTTGCTTTACCCTTTGACAAAAAGAATCAACATTTAATATCAGAAATGTATTTTTATTTGACTTGAGACTTGACCCAGCTTTTATCTTAATCAAACCAGTTTATAACATCAACTCACACCATAGAGAACAGTGAAATAAATAGCAGCTTTGAAAGCCTTTATGAGGCATGCGTCTAGTAGGAAAACAACATCTCTTAAAGGCAATATTTACATTGCTTAGGACTGTGATCTTCACTTGGAATGTTCTCCCAATCAATCCTATATCCTTCTTTTTCTTTGTCCATTCTAACTCCTGGTATTTTTTTTTCTTAAAGTACTCTTTATCTAAAGTACTCCTCTCCTTAGGCACTGGCTTACAAAGGAAGAAAGACTTTTAAATACTAAAATGCTATCATTTAAAGTATAATATGGAGGAGGAGAGGCTCTGGTTCTGATCGATCTTACTTGGTCCTCTTAATCTGGGATGCCTTCTTGACGCTATTCTTTCTAGTTCCCCAAGAAGTATTCCAACCCCAAGACCCAGAATTTCTCATCACAACCTCTGTGTTAGTCTCAGATTAATATCTAAATCCTGTTTGATATTCTAGAGACTCCAGGGTGTGAATTTATTATTGCTTATGAGCCTCCTGTCTTTCCAAGCTGACACCTGTCAGGAGCATCAATAGCCTTAACAGTAACTAATGCATCAAAATAATAGACAGAAACACTATAGTATATATTTGTGAGGATAGGAAGAGATTTTTTTTTCTTCTTCATAAAAAGCTTGCTTCGCTCCCCCCTCCCTCCCCAACGCGCGCGCGCGCACACACACACACAATGCATTTTGGAACATCTGCATCTTATTTTACAGATATGTAGCTCTAGAATTTACAAATATAGCTTAGGAAATGTTCTGAGATTGAGGCTGGTAGCAAACAAGTTTATTTTCTGCACTGGACTTCAGGATAAGTGTGCATAGATGCAATTCCTTCAAAGAAAGTGAAACATGGTAAAGCAAAGGGATAATACTTTCACACATTCAAACAGTTGTTTGCTATCTGTAAACCTTGATTTAAGCATAATTGTTATTTTTAGAAATCTGAAACTGGAGGAATGTGTATTTTAGTAAAGTTTGTTTGTTGATTTATTTGTTTCCCTTTCTCTCTTTCTTCTCAAGATAGTGAAGGATTTTTATTTCTTAATTTGATACTGTCCATGGACAGTCAAATAACTGCTCACCCTTACTGTATTATTTTCCCCTTAGAAAATCCTTCCATCCTACCATGAAGGAGTTTTTCCTCCACAAAAATTTTATCTTCCGTTTCAAATAGCACTCATGAGCTTTTAAGAGAGAAATTCTCTCTTTACTTTGAGGATAGAATAGTTAAAACAAAAACCTGTTCCTTGAGAAAGAAACCCTATTTACCTAAACTAACATGTCTGGGGCCAAAGAATAGATTTTTAATTGATTGCAGATGAAGACCATGCATTTTTGTACTACAATCCGTATTGCCTCCTCAAATCCTTTTTGGAATAAGACTGGGAATAAATTAGTTTAATTAAATTTTTGGGGTATTTCTAGTTAATATCTACTGCAAGATACCCAGGAAAGAAAAAGAAGGGGTGCTGCTAAAATGCCAAAATCAATTGATCTGTTGATTTTCATCATTGTAGTTGTTGCTTTTCTAACCATTTCAAGACTGTCTGTGTTCATGAAGTCTTAAGTAGAGAAACATCTGTTTCCCCATTGCTTCTCTCTCCTTCCCCACACCCCTGCACCTGCCCTGACCCCAGGCACTAGAGGGAACAGTAACAGAGGGAGATTGGCACTGCATTGCCAGTACTTCACCCATCTATACCCCTCCATCACAAAAGAAGGAAAAAACAAATTAGAAACTTTTAAAAGAAAAAAAAAGGAAATTGTAGTACTTCATTTGAAAGCATACTGTTTTCAACTCAACTCAATTAACAGATAGCCTGACAACGTTTTTGTAACCTGTCTTTTGTGCTGTAATTGACATTCTTGGCTCAATCTTTAAAATAATTGCAATTTCAATTAAGTGAACAGAGAAAAACAAAGAGGGAACAGGACAATGTGATGGGACCAAATTTCATACAGGTCTGGATTCGTAAAGCCAATTGTCATGGTTACCAGAGAAAGTTAGCACTACGCACCCCTTGTCGTTCTTGCCTGTCTCTCATCATTACAATTCAAAGAATTAGTGAGGTAACTATACTTCTTTGTGATTAAAGATTTCTCTTCCTGCTGCCAAACACATCTAGAGAAATTGTAGAAACTCCTGACTTCTATACCTATTGTGCTCTCCGGGCACAAGAGGAGTGTACAGAGAGATCACTGAAAGTAAAATAATAGTTCAGATTTCAGATAATATTTTCCTGTAGTTCAAAGTGCTTTATGCATGTTCACAGCTAGGGGAATCTTTGGAAACAAAGGCTAGTTACTCTGCTCTTGCTCTCCTTGGGACAAACTTTAATTTGGAACCAGCTGTAGATTTGTAGGAGAAAATTCTCAAAGGTATTTTCAGCCGCTAAACTTCTTCCTTGGGCCCATTGATTCGAACCTCAGTTTTCTTGAGGAGCCTATTGAGATATAAATTAAGGGTGATTTGCATATATCCAATTAAAATTGTTCCTGCACTACTGTTGAAAGAATTACGGTTTTCAGAGTAGATGAAAGCAAGGTGTCTTAGTAATCTTCATCATGGCAAACAAAGGTGAGAAGCTGATGTGATAGAGAAAATCTATGGTAACTTGATATTTTAGGATAATTTGAGTGTGCTGACCCCACTATGCTTAATTCCTTTGTTCCCACAATCTATTTTAAACTACACTTTGATTCTCTTGAGACTTACAGCATGCGTGTGTGGGTATGAGCAGACAAGCAGACTTACTTTGGAGGGTGAAGACCCAGACAAACTGAAGAGACAGATTCCTGAGGATGATCAAATACAAATCATTTTTGCAGAATCACTCAATATTGCCACATCCCAAACTAATTCTAGACTAATCTTAAGAAAGAAGCAAGCTCCTTAAGAAATCCTACTATGAATGTTTTTTCTTCTTACGGAATAACACAAGAGGTACAATGCAGACTCTCACTTTTGTATTTAATAATTGTACTTCTGTGTGAGTGTGTCACTGAGCTATTTGTACCAATTTTCAACTGATATTCTGAGAGGGGCCTTGAGAATTTCTGTGTATGTGTATGTATATCTGTATTTATGTGTAGTCAGAAAAAAAAAAAAGAGAGAATAGGAGACTAATGAGGTGAGGGAAAAAGTGATCAATGTAGAAAAGTGAGTGCTCCTAGTGTACCTATTTATGTTATGTAAGGTGGCTGCTGCCTGTAGCCCTTGAGGAATAGCTGATTGCACTACTCAGAAATAAAAGCCCAGCACTGTTAAATTTAGGACTGTGTTTCAAGAAACAGGAAAGCTTTATCTTTTTCTGTACCCATTCCCCTTAGCATCAGAGCCATCTGACATGATAAAAACTATTAAGTAAAAACCACTACTGACCTTTACATTAAATAGCTGTTTTCCTCTTCTAAATAATACCCTTGATTTTAACTAGACTACTTCCTTTTATTTTCTGCCTATTGGCTTAATGTTTTACAGAAAAATACATAGGTGCATGCTAGTTTCTCTACTTGGAGCTGAAACAAACAGGAGCAACAAAAGATGACTCACATAAGTGTGAGATAGACTGAATTTCCCACTTGTGTAGCACTGGTAACCTTTGTAAGAGCTGTTTAGAGTTGAGCTTTGGGTCTATAATAGGGCTTTTTTTGCACTAAATATGACTGCACTGCATTGCACTACTGAAATGTATTTACTTGTGCTCGGAGAGAGTGTGTTATGTACGGGAAAGAAAAAGGCAAGTTATGAAAGTAGGAGCATCACTAAAATGCAGAGTTATTTTCATCATGCTTGATCTTAGCAGGGTTGGTGAGAATCTGTGGAATTTCTGTCAACTCTTCATCAGGCCTAGGAACCGCCATGCTGATAGGATCTGTTTTCTTATTGTAAAGAAGCTGAGTTAGTACAGCAAATTAAGAACATTTAAGAAAAAGTTTACCCAGTCTTGTTTCCGACTGAGCTCTCAGTAAGAGTTTTAATAGTGAAGAAGCTGAGTGGTATGATGTAGAAGTCTTTGCCTTGGCCTACTCCACAGAGCCCCTTGCTGGTGCACAATTTGCTGTGGCAGAGGGCAGTAGGATGTGCTCCTTTCAAAAACACATAGCCTTGTCCATATTGGAATTACCCTTTCAGCCTGAGTATGCTTCTCCATCCCTGGGTGAAAACTAGATCAGGCTAACCAAAGAGGAAGGCCATGCATGTGGTGAAGTCCTTTAAGATGACAGATAGGGAACAGTGCAATAAACACTGAAAACCAGTGAAGTGAAAGGTTTATTTTGAAACAAGCTAGGCCAACTTGTACATTGGAGGAAGGATTGGATGATGGATTAGACCATGCTAGCTGCTCCATCATAGACTGTCCTTACTAAGCAGAAGACCTTAATAGTGCCTAAAAGTTTAATTTTGAAATTGGTTTTTTCCCTAACTTTTCTTTGTTAAATTTATTTTTATTATCTTTTTTAATCTTAGAAGTAATCAGAGTTTGACAGCTCTTTAGTAACTGTTAATAAAAGAATATTGCATCACAGGATAAGCAATGGATTGTGTGGGAAATAATAACACAAGAGTAAAGATGCTGAAGGACTCTTTCAGAATCCAAAGTGACAGTTTTGAAGGTTCTGGCACAGTAGGAAAGGATCACAACCCATATAAATGGCTAATGTTGAATTTCTCTGAACACTATCACATGTGGGGCATCAATTTGAAAAACTCTCAGTTGAGGCCTCTTTCCTAAGATTACCACATTGATAACCTTTTTCTCTCTCTTCTTTACTCTCCGTCCAAGTCTACTATTCCAAGTTTAAACATTGTTCAGAAAGTTGTCAGCCTTGTTAGTTAGAAAAACTCCATTTAGAGCCATCCAAACTAGCATAAGAAATTCCTTAAGCCCTCAAAGCATTATCTCTGTTTTAAATAAGAAACTAAATCCAGAGCGTTTAACAGGTACTTAGAAATGAGTATTGGGTAATCACTAAGAGGACATTGACTGCACCAAACCAAAGCTATAGAAAGAAATGATTGACTTTTTAAAATATATTCACATAAACTGTCCTAGGATACTTCTCATGAGGCTTTGGGAAACTTCTTCCTTGAAATGTGCATATCCACTCCAGTTCTGTCACCAAAGATTTTAATCTTCAGAGCCCAATTTCCTCTCTCCCAGACAAAAGTACTACAACAGGCGCAAGGGATATGCTTTGGTGGTCAAGGGATTACCCTTTGGTTTTCCTTCTGTTCACAATGGTATTTACAGGAGACCTTGTCATCAGAGGATGTACTGAACTATCTTTATGACTTTGGATTTGATCAGAGGTTTAAAAAATAGAAAAAAAAAAAATAAGCAACACTACTTGACACTGTAAATTATCTAATAGAGTCATGACCTGGAGACTGATGGAGAGAAAGAAACTTCCATGGAAGAGAGTGAGCTAAACCATTTAGAACCAAACAAAGGTCACTGGTGAAACATAGGGCAGCATGTACACAGTGCAGATCAGCGTTCTGTGTGGCCAGAGCCAACAACAGTGACTGGTGGGAGAGTCAGACAACTGGCCAATGAATTCAAGTATTGAAAAAGTCACAATCTGGATTTTGGTATGATTGCTGGAGTGGTTGAAACGCCCATGCCCATGGCAAGGAAAATGCTTGGAGGCTGATCTGTTGTGATAGTGCCTTTCTTGTCGTAGTGAGTACTAGATTAATAATTTATTCAGTTACACTTTTCTGGACCATTGCCTCCAGTCTTCTGAGGAGGTTTGAAGGGATAGTATCCACTTAGGATGAAGGGACAGGATATTGCTGTGGAATGCTGTGATTTGATGATATTTGCACTAGATTCTAAACTCTCCTTTAAACTGGAGCAACTGACTGAGAGAAAAACCAAGGACAGCTCAAAGTGAAAAGAAACCAAAAGCAGTATTTTCTGACAGATACCATTTCTTTTTCTTCTTCTTTTTGTTTTGTTTTTTTTTTCCTGGAAGAAAACTTCACACTTGTTGGCTACCGAGTTCAACTCTTACCAGTTCTTTTTCTTTATTTTTTGTTTCCATATGGAACCATCTGTGTGAATTAGTCATCAGTTAGATATAGTTAATGTAAAGAGCCCCTGCCATTGAAACTTTGCACACCTTCTCTGCTTTATTGAAGGCAAGGGCCAGTGGTAGCAGGGGAGGGACCCTCCAGAGCCACACAGCCTTCCAGGAGGCCAATAAGCATGGATATCATGTCAGGAGCTGAGCTGACATATATTTACTCAGAGGACATTGGGGTCTGTAGTTAATCCTAAAGAATGCTCCACAACAGAAGGAAACCAATGCATTGTAGAAAACAAAGGGAAATGGTGCCCGAAGTCTGCCTGTTTCTCTTTTCTTTCCAACCTCGCCACCATGTCCTCTCTTACAGAATTATATTTCATCTCATATATTATATGTTACTAGAAAAGTCATTTGGTTCCTTGGTTTCTCTCTTTATCAGTGGGCTGGAAATTCCTCTAAATTAAATACGAATACAATTAGCAGCTCCCCCGTGTCCAGCCAGTTTCTCAAATGCTGTCCACCTGGTCTTACTGTCCACCTAATATAACTTGGAGGCTTTGGCTGGCTCAACCACCTGTTCACTGTATTTTGTTTCCATTTCCATTTGAACTTGAAGTGAGGCTATGGAAAGGTGGAAATCATGGGCAAGGTTTGGAGGCTGCAATTCTAGGGCATAGCTCGTCAGGAGTTTATATTATCTAAAATATATCTTTCTACACCCCTTTTCATTTTAATCTGTTCCCCTGATTATAATTTCTTTATATTTGTGGTTATTTTTATAAGAATAGAGTCCATTTGCTATGTCTATTTGAGTACTTTTTTTCTATTGTCCCCACATGGATGCAGTACCAACCTATTAATGAAATATCTTTTTATTATATTATTAATATGTAATTCTACTGTAGACCAAAAATATAAAAACAAATTTGTTCATTTTAAAGATATAAAGAACTAGGGAGTAAAAGATTAAAAATTGAAGGAAAAGACAGAAGAGCAGTGGTTAACTATGTCGAGTTAGAAATCTAAGAGTAGCCTTACCTGTTTTTTAACCAGTGCTTGCCAATCATACCATAGTTGGGATTATGTAATCTTGGCTCCTTCATGCTTATGTTCTATAATTCTTGTTTGTTTGTTTGTTTGTTTTCTTTGATGTAATTAAGGTTGCACATCATGCTATTTTTGGCAATGCCTGATTCTATTATATTGTACTTTTGTTAGTCATTTCCTTTAGAAAGATGGGGGGAAACGTTTATTTCTTCTTTTAATTTAAAATTTGTTTAATGCACTGGAAATAAAATTGGACACATTTCACTGTTTAAAAAATCAGAAACAAAACAAAGCAAAAACCATGAGGGAAAAAACCAGCAAATAAGCAACAGGGGAAAGAAGCTATGAAAAAAATATATTTGTACTGAAAACACATACAAACTACACCCCAAATGAAAGATTAATATCATCAAGTAAGAAAAATACATAGTTTAAACAACAACGCTGAAAATGTAAAAGGAACCTGTAGTTCAATGGGGGTAGAGAAAACAGAGCATTCCTCTGAGATCAGAGATCTTGTCATTATTGCAATTAATGCCCAAACAGGTTAAATGTGGAAGACAGTATGGAGGAAATAACCCCAGCCTTCCTCATACCACTGGATTTCCACATTACCTTTTAACCTATGCTTGAGCTCCATTTTGAGAAAAAATATTTAAAAACAAATTTGCTATGTAACAAATGTGTGTGTGTATGTGTGTGTGTGTATATATATATGCTTGAGAAAGTGGTTTGTCAAGATATATGTGTACAGTACACACATGGACACACTTCAGTCCTCTGACTTCCCATGTGCTACCTCATGTGTTTCTCTTCTCATGAGGATTTGCAATGGATAGTCGTACAACCTGGGGACTGTCAGTGACTCATTGGTATCAGCATATGCTAAAGAAGCTCTTGAATGCAATCTTGAAACCTGATCTCCCTTCTTCAGCATTCCCCAATACGGAACTGGCCTGTTTACCCATACAAATGCACAGTAAAGGGAAGAACAGCGATATTTTTCCTAGCCAACTGACTCTATCATTTGTTTAATGTTTGCTGGTTTTTTTCTGGTTTTGTTTTGTTTTAGAGCAGGGGTGGGAGTGGATGTAACTTCACAATCCTAATACAGTAAATGTTTTGCATCTTCCATGTTTTATGCAAAAACAGACATTTAAATCAATAAATAATTGTGCCCTAGACTGAAAGTTAATGTTTAGGAGAGGAAAAAAAAATTGTTGGAATTTTTTCTACATTTTTTTGTGAAGAATCTTTTTTGGAAAGGAAGGATACATATTTTTGTTGTGTAATATTTTCTATTTTTGAATGCATTTTATTGGTACAAGACTGTTTTTTTGGTGAAGACATTATTTAAAAAAAAAAAAAGAAAAAAACTAATCGAAAAGTTTGCCCTTAAGGATATGCTGCAGTTTTGAGGTTAAAAAAAAATAACTGATTCAAGATGCGTGTTAAAAGTTGGGATTATATTGTTGTTTTTTGTAATTGTTACAAGAAGAAGTTTGTACCCACTGCTGTTTATTTTGTTTCAGATGAGTAAGTAAAGGGATTGTTCTTGTTTTATTCTTTTTTTAGAGAAAAAAAGCTATTTATGAAATGTCAAAAACACTGGACTGTGAGTTTAAGTGTGGAAGCATTTTACCACCCTGTGTCTTCAACCAATTATGGGAAACCCCTTTTCTCTTCCCCCGACCCCCCGCCTTAGCCTTGCCAAATGAGAAAAATATAACAGCTGTCAGATGGCCGAAGCCACCGAAACCCTGCTTTAATTTTTATGGTTTGAAAAAGTTGGAAAAACCAAAGTTAAATTTGTTTCTGAAATCCTGCTGTGCGTTGCCCTTTTTTTGTATGACACAGCCGGGCTCTGCCTCTTTATCTCAGATCATTGCCTTCTTAGGGTCTGGGGGCCAACCTGATGCAAAGAGAGGCATAAAGGTGGTGAGCCTGAGAGTTGAGGTCTCATGAAGTAAAATGTGAGTGGGACTTCATCCTCTCAGTAGGCAACCACGCTTTCCCATCCCGAGATGAGGCTGCCAAGAGAGCGCACTGCTAACACTGCCTGAGGAGAGCACACCTCCCGTCTCCTTCACCCTCTGCTTCTGAGACCCTCCTATGACTCTTATCATCGTTCTCTAGCATGGCTCTGCCTTTCTCAGCAGCCCACATTCCATGGATGGGAGCGGTGGGGGGGCAGGGACCCAAAGGAGGGAAATGGCTGTGGGTGGTGTGAAGGCCCCCCAGCCCTCAGGAAGGTGGGGCAAGGGACCACTGAGCACAAGGGATCTTGCCCGCCTCCTCTTTGACTCTGTGGATTGTCCATCCATCTGCTCACTGTGAAGATGGAGAGGCAGTGCCCTAAGGCTGTTCAATAGCTTTTCCATATTTTTTCAACATTGAAAAAATAATTTTTTAAAACTGTGATTTAAAAAAAAAAAAAATCATTTGGCTGGAGGGAAGGGAAAAGGGAAACACCAAAAGCTGTACCATGATGAACTGGAGATATTTAACTGGGGCACTTTCTAGACCAAGACAAACAAATTCCTTTCTGGACTCTAAAGCAGCCGAATATTGAGACTGTCAATGACAGAAAGCTGAAGAGAGGCCTCTATTTCTTCCTTTCTCCTTTCTTCTGTCTAAAAACTCTCTCTTGTTCCGCTTTTCCAGCTTCCCTTGGACTACCGCCCCAATGGCCCCTTGGACTCCCATTTCATGTATGTGAGCACACACACAAACTTGCAAAATACCATTTTTCTTAAGGATTGTGGGACCGAATAATATCACGTGCCTTCATCTTTTCCTTTTATAGTTAGATGAACCTCTTCCTCTTTACAATTTTTTTTAAAAAATGATAGGGGAGGTTGATGTGTTAGTGGAAGATTTGGGCATCGTTTGAGAAGTAACTTTTGTTTAGCACATTCTCCCTAAACATTCAACACAAACATTTCAACCCCTTCATGGCACTCTTTGGACATTTAAAGCATTGAGTAACCATGTACATGACAGCCTAAATCCATTCGATTTCAGAGCATTTCCTGAACATTCTATTTCATAGACTTCTTTGATCTTATCAAAAATGAGGTGAGCAATGGCAAGCAGCCTTGTTCTCCCAATTTGGTGCTTTTGCTTGTGGTGTGGGGTGGGCATGGGGGGTTGGGGGGGTGTGGGTGTGTTTAGAAAAAAGGTGCATTCCTAAAGATCTCTGGTGCTGAAGGGCCTCGAGTTCCTTTCAGAGACTGTATTTGACACACTTTAGGTACACAGAAACGAATGGTATCACATGCAATATTTTAATGGAGCAATGGGAGAGGCTCTTTGAAATGGGGTTTGCATCTTTTTGTAACATTTTGATTTCTCTGGTGCCTTATTCCTACTTGATGCTGGCACTCACATACCCACAGGAAGCTGACACAGAAATCAGCCTTAGGCGTGGGGACATATGGGTGATGTTTGAGCATGCAGGGGCCATGGGGAGTTTGATGTCAGTTGGTGGGGAAGGGGCTAGATGGCATCTCTTAGCCAAGGCCAACAGGGACTGCACAAATCCATTATAGTCAAAGTTAGCAATTTTGATACGTAAACACAATACTTCATTCTTCCTCATCTGAGCTTTCCTTCCTTCTTCCTTTTCTATTTCCACCTTCTCATAAAGGTGCTGCTGCTGCTGCTAAGGTGCCCGGAGTCCAGAATGTTCAGTAATCACTCAGGCACAAGCCTGGCACTGCCACGTCAGCCCCCCGCATGACAAAACCCAGGTTTCTCTTGCTTGGGGCTGAGAACTGTCAGATTTCTCTCATCAAAAATGTTTTCCAAGGAATCAGTGGATTACAGTTTTTCTGCATTGAAAATGCACTTTAAAAAATATTAAAGCTCCAGACTGTTTAAAATATACAGAGGGAGCAGGGGAAAGTTAAGCATGTGCTAGTGTCTGAACCCAGTTCAGTTTATCTCCAGTTGAAACAATATACACTATATTATGTATAAATGTATACACACTTCCTATATGTATCCACATATATATAGTGTATATATTATACATGTATAGGTGTGTATATGTGCATATATACACACATGCACATAACAAAATCAGATGCTCATTACAAATCCAGATGCTCATTACAAAACCAGATGCTACACAAACAGCAGCAGAGGAAACAAGGTTGGACTCTTGCAACAGATCACAAAAAATAAAAACAGCTACTTGCAGTGACTTTGGTCATTTCTGTATGTTCATAAAGAATGGATTGTAACAAGGAAAAAAAGGAACAGTGTTAGTGAAAGAGGAAAAATGGGCGAAACCATCTTGATCCAATGCGAATGCAGTAATGTTCTATACCATTTCATCAGTTATTTCTTTTAGTCATGTTGATTTGATTTCAGTTTCTGGCTATTAAAAACACTTTTAAACTCAAGTGGCCCACAACAAACTGAACAAAACTACTACAGTGAAAGCCCTTTTCAGTGAACGATGTCAGAAACCTCAGAACCCTTGGCCTGACTCAGAACTACCATGTGAAAATCAGTACTCTCTTAATGTTTGAAATAAAAACTAAAAAAAAAAAAAAAAAAAAAAAAAAAAAAACTTTTTTGAAGCACCTTAACGTGGCCATCCATTTGAGAAGTGGGTGCCACTTTTTTCTTTGAGCACCTTATTGATGTGTTTGCTATCTGCTGTCTTTCTGTTACCTGTTGGCTGAATGGCTAGCTGTTAACACATACATGTGCACAGGAGAGATATCTGGGCATGTATGTTCTCAATGAAGTTTACTGTGGTGACTGCTGAAAGGTGAACCCATTTCCTGATTTTCCCGCCACAGTGTTGTGATAAGATTCAAAGAAACCTTTTTCCCTGCACAGAAATGTTTCTTATCACATTGTATCTTAGTATGGAAAGGAATATGGTCCCTTTTTTGCAATTGCTACTGTGTACACACACACACACACACACACACAGAGTATATTTAGATCGAAAATACACACACATACATACCCATTCATTCATTCATTCATTCAAGTGGTATTTCCAGTGTCTCTGTGTCACTGTTGATGCAGTTTCCATTTCCCAGTGAATTATGAGTGGAGGGCAACTTTTCTAACCAGATTGTCCTTTCAGAACAAAGGCCTGGAAATTGAGGAAGAGTTTGGAAAGAGGGAGAGGCAAGGAAAGAGAGCTTTAAATTGAAAGATTAATGTCCCAAGAGGAACCTGAGCTGAATGACTACAGTGCTATACCCTCCAATCTTTGCAGGTGGGCATGGAACACTGCTTGTATCACTCTCTGCATGATATAAATCCGTATATCCACAAATACATCCATCCGTCAACATATACATGGTTTGGGATGAGCAGGTCAATAGTTTTGAGAAGGAGTTTGTTCCTTTTTTTTTTCTCATTATACTCTTAAATTGTTGTCAGTTATCAAACAAACAAACAGAAAAATTGTTTGGAAAAACCTTGCATACGCCTTTTCTATCAAGTGCTTTAAAATATAGACTAAATACACACATCCTGCCAGTTTTTTCTTACAGTGACAGTATCCTTACCTGCCATTTAATATTAGCCTCGTATTTTTCTCACGTATATTTACCTGTGACTTGTATTTGTTATTTAAACAGGAAAAAAACATTCAAAAAAAGAAAAATTAACTGTAGCGCTTCATTATACTATTATATTATTATTATTATTGTGACATTTTGGAATACTGTGAAGTTTTATCTCTTGCATATACTTTATACGGAAGTATTACGCCTTAAAAATACGAAAATAAATTTTACAAGGTTTCTGTTTTGTGTGGAAGAGTAATTGATGTTGCTAAGAATGATGTTTGTTTTTTGGGGTTTTTGTTGTTTTTTTTTTAAATGTTACCAGCACTTTTTTTGTAAGTTTCACTTTCCGAGGTATTGTACAAGTTCACACTGTTTGTGAAGTTTGAATATGAAGGAATAATTAAAAAAAAAAAAAACTCTTCTCTTGGTTTCCTATTGTGTCTTCTTTATATTGTAGTTTCGGTTTTAGGCAGTTCTCCACATTCTTTCGCACATTGTATTCTATGTCTAATCTGAGATTATTTATCCAAACTGAGGACTCTACCTACAAGGCCAGAAATATTCTGAGTATATTAGTCCTCTCAATACAAGAAGGAGGAACGACAGACAGGATTGGTGATGTTGAAGTCACTTTGAGGAAATATAAAGCAAATTGGTGTATTATCCTATACATGTTCAAACCTCAAAAATGACAAGGCTTACTTACAGCTCTACAAATTGATTCACATTTTTTCCTTTTCCACATGCAAATCACTGCCTGCCTGCTGTGGAAATAATCCCATGTTATAACACTATGCCCACCTATTCTTGTTTCTGCCCACTCTGTTATCCATGAATCGATCACTGAGTCTTCTTTTTAACTCTTGGGTTTCTTAGCTCTATGTGCAAAAAAGGAAATTCATGGCACAAAACATGCCCCTCTTTAATGACTTTGGAGACTCATAAAGGACTCCTATTTGACCCATAGATTATTTCTTATAGTGACCCTGGCCATAAGAGCTCTCTGATCTCATCATTCTTACAGAAATTGCTAATATGGTGAAGAAAACTTATATCTTGTTTGTCCTTGGTGAAGTCAACACCAATTAAATTCACAATGTCTTCTGTATTTCATTCAGCACTGTGCAACGTATGAATAAAAAACAGGAAATTATTTCAGCCATGAGAAGGCTTAAAATCTAACAAGACATGAAGAGAGGTTTGTATAAAATCAAGAGCTAGATTGTGCCATTCAGACTCTCAACGCCAAGGGAGTTTCTAAACTAACAGGAAGTTGATAATGGCTAGCGTGAGTCAAGAAAGGGTCCAAAGAATAAGCAGTCTAGTTCGGGGACTCACAGGAACACTAAGCTTTGAGTTGGAGAAGCTGAGTGTGGATAGACATTTCCACCAGTGTGAGGAGCACAAAAATATCCAGGTCTGAGCTTTGGATGGGGAGAGTCTTCAAGAGACCTCTAGACTGAAAGATGTCAATAAATTCCTGAGATTTCAATATTACCTCTATGAATTTAAATATTTCTTGCAACTCAATCACTGAACTTCTAAGTTAACCTGATTGCTATTCTAGAAGTATAAAGAGGAAGAAAATATTTTCATGATACACAATTTGTCCCTATAAGATTTCTGTGAACCAACATCTTAACAATGCCAGCCAGCTTCACCCAAAGTCTTGGATCTCTCTTTGCACCATCCATACACTCTTGAGTTTTCTTCTGTACCTGTTACAAACATGGTGGTGCAATTTATATACAGGCTGTAATAATTGTAAATGACACATATGCTTCTCATATGGTACTTCACAGTTTACGAAGTTTCTCCTTAATATCCTTCATCTTCACAGTTACACTGTGAATACTATGATGTAGCTATGATTTCACTAATTTATAAAAACAGAGGTTCAGAAATATGTGTTTTTCCAATAAAAAACAATAAACTAGTGCCTGAGGTCAGGTTTTCTGAAATCCAATAATATTTATGCCATACCAGTATTTTCAAACTTGAGTAATGTATATGCCGATATGAAGGAAAAAAATACTTTCACAGACCTCTTCAATGGGAGAGAGTCTGTGAGTATTCTTCATATCTAGTAATAAATTTAAAATATGCAAAATTATTTTATTATAGACATTCTTAAATAGGCTCAAACACAATGACAGGTGAACTCACTATGCTTATACCCCTTGTAGAATTATAAAACTAAAAGTTACTAATTAAATACAAGTAAAACTATAGAATTAATAATGTCTACAATAACAATGAGTGCATAGGATGATGCTTTGCTGAATCTAAGTCGTGGCTCACAGAGTTAAGTGTACTGCACACATCCTTCTGAATACAACATGCCTACACTACAGTGTGCAAAGTAAATTATCACTTCACTTTCCTATTAGTTCAACTACTGCAAAGTCTTCCACTGCTCCGCCCATCTGGGAGTAAATGAATCATTTATAAATTAAGCTTCTGTGCCTTTAAATAAACTTGATTATAAAGACAAACATAGAGGCTAAAACCAATGACAACACTCTGTTATAAGAAGGCTATCAATATCCAGATATATTTGACTTCTTTAAAGATTATCATTTCACTTAAAACACACAATGTTTAAATGCTTACAGAGAACTTGTGGACCCCAAGGCTGTATCTGCTACTCTCAGCTTTCCTCGTATCTCAGTTTTTAAGAACATTGATAGATAATTTCAGATACCTCGGTTGCTCCCAGCCAGTTTTGTTGCCTCCATGAAAACTTCTGTGGCATCATTAGCACTGCCTGGTGCACATGCTCCTGGGGCAGAACACAATAATATTAACCCAGCATCTTGCAGCTCACAAAGCAGTCAGCCACATTCCTGCCTCATCTTCTTAAGAATCTTAGAAAGATAGTATGTTACCATTTTACAAATGAGGAAATATTTGTGAGTCTTTGCTAGGTTAAGTGGCTTATCCAAAGTCATGAAACTAATTGCAGAGCTCAGCACTTGGACCAAGTTTCTCAATTCCCAGTCCACTACACTCCATAATTACTTTTTTTTTTTAAATTTCTGTGAAGTCCATCAGAGTTTTAGTCCCAGAGAAGGTGCTCTTCACAGCCTACACAAAGTCAGAATGAATATAGTCCAAGGTAAGTCCTGTGATGAAAATCTATTTCTACATAATCCCTATGAGTCGTAAACTTCTTGACAGTTTTGGCCCTATTTAAGTGAACTGGGCCACTTAGGGCCACTTAGCTACCTCCGAGTTTTGTTTTTTTTTTTTTTTGAGACGGAGTCTCTGTCACCCAGACTGCAGTGCAGTGCAGTGGTGCAATCTCGGCTCACTGCAAGCTCTGCCTCCCGGATTCATGCCATTCTCCTGCCTCAGCCTCCCGAGTAGCTGGGACTACAGGTGCCCGCCACCACGCCCGGCTAATTTTTTGTGTTCTTAGTAGAGACGGGTTTCACTGTGTTAGCCGGGATGGTCTCGATCTCCTGACCTCGTGATCTGCCCGCCTCGGCCTCCCAAAGTGCTGGGGTTACAGGCGTGAGCCACTGAGCCTGGCCACCTCCGATTTTTTTAATGGAAAAAAACCTGAAATAAATAAATGTATAGCCTGCTTTGACCTCATGGTTTGTCTTGATCAGAGGATGGATACAGGAGAATAGAGGAGAACCTTCAAGTTTCTTCCTGGTGGTAGCCATTTCAAATGCATAACAACTGGAGAGCCATCCAATGGCCTATAAACACAGCTCTCTGTGTTTTCTCTATATGCAAGGCAGTTACTAGAATTGTGATGTCCAATATACTAGCTACCAGTCACATGTTGCTATTTACATTTAAATTTGTTAATTAAAATACAATTTAAAATTCAGTTTCTTTGTCACATTAGCCAAATTTCAAGTGCTCAACAGCCGCATGCAGCTAGTGACTACCACACTGGATGGGACAGACAGAGAGCATTTCCATAATTGCGGAAAGTTCTATTGGATAGCATTGTCCTACGCTACCTTATGCAAATAAATTATCTCAAACATTGAGTATACCATTGTGACTTCCAGAAAGCTCAGGTTCTTTTCATACAAAAAGCCCCCCTGTACCTCTTGACAGGTGTGACTTGGAGTAGGTGTGGGAAACTACCAGTTACAGCCATGAAGCAGCACCTGAAAGAAGAGACTAAACAAAACTCACACCCCACAGATAACAGCCACAACCACACTGCCCATTGCCCCCTCTCTGTGGGGTATGGTGTGCCCACCAGAATGCTGTCATTGGCGGACAGCACACCCAGCCTTCCTGCCTGTCCAGCTCAGCACTGATGGAATCTGAATGAACCTGAGTGTATGACGACTCACTTCCAGGGCTCACAGGGGTGAGAAGGGAAAAGGCATGACAAAAACTGCATAGTGAAGTCCTGTTCACTCATGAAGACCAACTGTCTCAAAGCTCCATGACTCAAAGTTTCTCACATTTTTTTAGTATAATTCTCAGGATTACGGATCAGACTTGTATGCCCAGGCTCAGAATGTGGTCAGGGAATCAGTAATGTATTCCTCCTTGAATGCTCATTCATAGATTTGTCTATTCGCTCCTCCTGTTAGGGAATCCACGAGGGGACCCGGAAAAGCCTGGCATCGCTTCCTGTCAGCACTGAGTGTTCCCCTTCCTCAATCTTCTCTGTGATGCTTCCCTACATATTTCCCAAAAGACATCATAAGCAGGAAAATCTTCCTCAAACACTATTTTGAATGAAAGAAAAAGAAATGGAAACCAATAGACATAGATAGACACCCTCCCTGGGTATCAGCTTGGCTTGGGTTTAGCTACTAGAGTGGCACAGTCCCATAGAAATGTGAGAGCCACATACGCAATTTTAGACTTTCCAGTAGCCACGTTAAAAAGATAAAACGAAACATGAAATTAATGTTAATATTTTATTTCACCTGATACATTCAAATATCATTTTTGACACACAATATACCAAAATTACTGAAATGGTATTCTTATTATTCATATTAAATCTACAAAATCTAGTGTGATTTTATACTTATACCAATTACAATAGCACATCTTGATTTAAACTAACCCCATCTTAAGTGGTTGATGGCCACACGTGGAAAGTGGCTACGTGTGGACAGCGCATGTCTCCAGGAATCCAGCTATGAGATGGTCTTCTCTGGTCCTCAGAGGAGAATCTAGTTCAGTGAGTTCTATTTTAAAAAAATTTTTTTCAAATTGAATCCCATTTTAGTAACCTGACCCATTTCTAACATCTATAGGCCCTTTTGTATTTTATCACCATCCTAATGGTATTTATAAATGTTTCCCAATTACCATAATTATGTTAAATAACACCTAACTCTCAGTCCAACCTCTGACGAATATACACCTCCTCCAAATCAAAATACTACTCCCTTTTCGTGATTACATTTTAGTTCACTTCCAATTTGTGAATTGTGTTCTATTTCCAACAGATTTGCACTAATTTTGCAAGAAAAATGCTGTAAACTGCCACAGCAAACAAACAACATTTTTACATTCATCTATCTTTCTTCCAAAGGACTTGGAGCTCTGGACAGATTTCAGTTCATTCTTCCTAACTACGTAACCCATTTGGTAGAAAAGTGAAAAAATAATAATTAAAAAAATCCAAGGAGAAATAGGAGTTGAATTGTCTTGTTGCTAAGACAATTGTCAACCCCAGTCTAAGTCTTAGGAAGCAGGGCAATGCTTTATTTTTAACCATGGGCAAAACACAGCCTTGCTTCACATTCTCTTTCAGTTCCTGGGCTCATGAAATAAAATCAGTCACCAGTAAATCCAATCTCCTTGCTCATTCCTCTGAGAGAGATGGTGGAAGGATAAAAGTCTTCTAAGATCCAGCCTGAATGCAGTTAAACAGAAATAAGCAGTTCAGTTACCCCAACCCCAGCACAAAGACATCAGGGTGTGAATAAAAGGGTTTGAATAAGTTAGTTTGAGGGTATTTATTTTTTAAACCCTCTATCACCCCAGCCCCCGTTTCTCCTCTAGGAAGAGTCTCTATTTTAAAAATCCGCATTTTCTTTTTAGTGGGAAACATTCCTTTTTCAAAGGCTCAAGGGTGTATTGATGCAGAAAAGGTAGATCAAGGCCCAAATGCTAAGACTTGGTTCCCTGTGTGGGGATGTGCGTTTCCTGGGGCTTCCCCAGCACGCATGGCCGGAAGAGCCTAGCGTGCTCTGTATCAGGCCGTCTAATGCATGAGTACATCACAGCGAAAGGAAACTTGAAATGCCTGCCCAGAGAATAAAATCTGAAGTTTGCTGACTCCCTTGGTGCCAGGGCCTTCTTTGTGGGACTTTCAGCTCCAAGAAGTTCCTACAAGTTCCCTAGACAAAACTCCTGCTCCTCCCAGACCAGCCTCCACATCCCCTTGGTGCTCCCAGGCCACTTCAGCACAGAAAAGCCTATGCCAACTACCTCACCCCAAACTGTCATCTCTTCCTGAAGGCCTGTGTATGTCTCCTTCTCTCCTTACTATAATACCTTTTCATGACAATGTTGTCTCCCCGTTTAACTGTGGGTTCTTGAGGGCAGATACCAAGATTTAGTCACTCTCAAATCTCCCCATAGAGGCTGATAACAGGACTTATTTATGACATGCCTTTGAATGAGCAAATGTTACTGAAAATGACAGTGAAAAAAATGAGATGAGGATGGCTCTGCAGTCATGCCATCCTCATCATCAACCACAAAACCTTGTAGCCCAAAATGCTGGCCAATGCCATTAAGAGGAATGTGTCTCTCAGAGACATAGGATCTGCTCAAACTGCCAGATTTAAAATCAGGTCAAGATATTTTTTCAATTTTGCATTTATTATCAAGATCCATGTTACTCACCCTAGGCCTGCCATAATGCATAATGGAATAGAACAAAAAGGCCAAGGAAATGAAGATAGAGAAGAGGATGACATTTATTCACTCAACTGAACACACATGCGCGCGCACACTGATGGCGAATACAGCTGTTTATATATTAGTCAAGACATCTATAATAGTCAAGACAAAAGTGTATCTTCCAGAACATGCCTCTGTTTGCTAACCAGTCTCTGTGAAGAAGCTGCAGCTCCCCAGGCTTCTGTAACTCAGGACATTGAAGTAGTCATGCAGCTCGGCACAGTCATCTCCCTGCTGCTCTCCACAGAGCCCAGCAGGTGCAGCTTCTGCCTGGACACAGCTTCCTGGGGGTGAGGGAGCACTGGGAATCTGTTCTTCCTGTCCAGTTGATTTTCTCCGGAGGCCACTTTCCACAGAATGGATTCTGAGGGATTTCTTCTAAAAGCAACAAACTACAAAGTGAGTATGTGGCGATGTTATTCAAAAGTTACTCCCCAGTATGACATATATTGAGAGTTAATGTGATCTCTCTCATCCTTTCTTACACACATGCACACTGGCAAACTTGTGTTCTTACCAACACCAGTTCCTTAACCCTTGTAATTTCTCAACCGCATTACAGCTAGATTTCAATGCTAACTAGCCCATGGAAACTGCACTTACTACATATACCACGTGCCACACACCTTGTTACTTCCTGTTCACTAAGCTTAGTGAAGCAGCTTTCCGTTCTCTATTTTCTTTTGCTCTTTACTGCACTTGACTCTGTTGACCTCTTCCTTTCTGAAATGCTTTCTTTCTCTGGCTCCTATGGCATCACTCTCTCCTGATTCTCTTCTCCTCCTTTAAACCCCCACCTTCGTCTTCAGCCAGGCCTGCCCCTTTTCTCTTTGCACATCAGCTCCCGAAACCATGGGGTTCCCCTAGGGTTCTGCTCTCTGCTTTCTCTCACACTAAACATGCTCTCTGAGTTACTTCATGAGTATCTACTTTCTTATATCTACAACCACCATCTGTCCCTGAAGATGCCCAAATCTCTATCTAAACTGGCCCAGGCTTCTGCCCTGAGCTCCAGACGCAGGTGTCCACCTGTTCACTGGGCATCATCACCTCATGACCCACAGCAAGCTCAGACTCAACTTGTCTCAAAAGAAACCATCACATTCCTGCCCCAACAAACCACTCCTGCTCCTATATTCACTGCCCTGGTTTATGGCACCAGCTGATCAGAAATATGGAGGCTAATGTTCAACTCGATTTATCTATAAAACCTTATCCAATTTTAATCCCAGGCAGTTCTGAAATCTACTCCCTCTTTTCCATCTCTATATCCATGTCTTCTCTCTCACCTGGGCTTCCTCCTCACTGTCTCTGGACTCCCTCTTACTTCTAGTCCAACTCCGCATGGTCACCAGCGGAGTGATTCTCAAAACCAACAGTTGGGTTAGTCCATATTTCTGCCTAAAACTCTTCAATGGCTCCCACTGTGTATAGGAGGGTGCTTAACCTGAGATGCACAGCTGGATTTCAGGAGATTTGTAAATTGGATAGAAAATTTTGCCTAAAGGGACATTCTTCCGAGAAGAAAATCCATAATTCCACTACACACCCCACAAGAAACTGTGACGATCTCCAAAACATCCCTTGTGATGATCCCAAAAACATCCCTTCTGATGGTCCCACTCACTTTCCAGCTTACATGCTAGGAAAGATGCTAAATGCCTTACATTATTATTTGACTGAAGTTTTCTCATGACCTTATGAAGGTAATGCCATAATTATCAGCATTTTACAGATAAGAAAACTGAGCTTCATCAAAGTTAGGTAGTATAGCTACTCAAGAGGTTGAGTCAGGACTCAAACCTAGGACTGCCTGATTCCAAAGACCATGCTCCTAAATAACACAGTCTACGGGCTCTCAAGGTCTGCAGCAAATGCTGTTGTGCCTGTCATAGGTAATTTGAGGTATCAGCTTAACCGGATTAAGGGACCTGAGAGAGCTGGTAAAGCCCATTTGGGGTGTGTCTGTGAGGGTGTTTCCAAAGGAGATTGGCATGTCAGTCTGAGTGAAGTGCGTGGGTAAGAGCCACCCTAAATGTAGCCAGGCACTATCCAGTCACCTGGGGGCCTGCCTCTCCCAAAACAGAAGAGAGGCAAAAGTGGTCTTTCTCTCTTTGGAGTTGGGACACACTCTTCTCCTCCTGTCCTTGGACATCAGGACCCCAGGCTGCCTGGCTTTCGGACTCCAGGACTTAAAACAGTGCCCCTGACCCTGTGTTTTCAGGTCTTTAGCCGTGGACTGAGAATTACACCAATAGCCTTGGTGGTTCTGAGGCTGTTGGACTTGAACTGAGCCATGCTACCAGCATCCCAAGGTCTCCCGCTTGCAGACAGCCTGTGGTGAGACTTCTCAGCCTTTACAATCACACGAACAAATTCTCCTAATAAATCCCTCCTCATCTATCTATCTATCTATCTATCTATCTATCTATCTATCTATCTGTCTGTCTGTCTGTCTGTCTGTCTGTCTGTCTATCTATCTATCTATCTATCTAATCTATCCATCCATCCATCCATCTCTCCTATTGGTTCTGCCCCTCCGGAGATCCATAACTAATGTACAGTTCCTGCTCAGATCTCTTTACCTGACCAGCACTCCCATTTTCCAGATGCTTGGACTATAGGCTGTGAGCTCACAGCAGCTCCTTCTCTACAGAATTGTTCTTGGGCCCTCCCTGGTGAGCAGCCAGAGGTAATGACTGGCCTAGGTGGATTTTGAAAAGGCCAGCTCTCTGCCTAAAGGTTCAACCAACTCTGTGTACAATTCTTGCTTCAGCCAAGTCTCCAGCTGAGACCATATCCATGCTGAGCTTTCTTCCCTTAGCCCTCCCTATACTGCTTCCTTCACTTCCTTTCATCTCAGAGCTGTCCCAATAAGTCACTCTCACCAGAATTTGCATGTCAGGCTCTATTTCCAGGGACCTGATCTAAAACAGTTGCTGCTGGGAACAGTCCTAGGAGGCAGCCTGTAAGAACAGGATTGCGGAATGGGATCACTCGCCTGCTAGATGGCAACACAAACCCCATGACTGGTGATGAAATGAGAGGGACACAGATGGATGGGAACTATGAGCTGGTACAATGACTCTAATATTTGAGATGCATAGGGTAAATAGTTACTGTTAGAACTCTGGAATTGGGTAAACAGTATAGGGTAAATAGTTACTATTAGGACTCAAAATTGACTTTTGCTAAATTGCACTGATGGACTAAAGTGAGAAAATGACAGCCTCAGACCTATCAGCAACTCAAAGTGTGAGAGTTAAAGCTCCTCCTTGGCAGCATTTAAGAGACACTCATCTCTCCACAGCTGAAGACCAGGTATGGTACGTAAGCTAATTGTAAGAAGGGCAGGACTTTAAAGACGGCTGGATTCTAAGCCGAGGTAAATTTTCTGTGCCAAAGCTAGCATCTTGATAGTAGAGGAGAAGTCTCCTGAAACTTGGAATGAGGATCTCTGCAAAGATGCATTTGAGAGCCATGAACCACCTGCTTCTCTTATACCATCTGGGCTGCAAAAGTGGCCCACTTCCCCTTGATGGAAGAAAATCCCTGCTGGGCCCTGCCTCTACCTCCCCTACTGGACATCAGACCTGTAATTAGGGTAAAATCTCAGCCCACGCTAGTGGAGGAAGTGCTGGGTCTGCTAAGAAAAGAGAAAGGTTATATACTAAAGGACCTGGCTAACATATGCTGGCAGGGACTCGGAGAAGATGCCTAGGCATGAATTCTGAAGGTGATGGATTGTGGTGTAAGATAGAACATAAGACTGGATGAGGGATAATGTATCAATATTGGAACACTCAATATTTAACACCCTCACAAGGGCCCAGGAGATGATTCTGACATACTGCTGTCAATAGAGATGACAATACTGCTTTGGCAAACTATGGAAAAGGGAAACAAAAGGCTCAGAGAAGCAAGAATGCTAGAATAAACCTAATAAATCAGAAATTGGCAAACTCAGTTTTGTGGGTCAAATATGGCCCACTGATGGTTTTTGTACAGCCCTTGAACAAAAAAGTGTTTTTTTAAAGCAAAAAAAGTTTTTAAAAGTAATATCTTCTGCACAACAAAAGAAATAATCAGCAGAGTAAACAGACAGCCCACAGAGTGGGAGAAAATATTTGTAAACTATATATCCAACAAAGGACTGATATCCAGAATCTACAAGGAACTCAAACAAATCAACTAAAAAAAATCCCATCAAAAAGTGAGCTAAGGACATAAACAGACATTTCTCAGAAAAGGATATATAAATGGCCAATAAACATATGCAAAAATGTTCAACATCACTAATTGTCAGGGAAATGCAAATCAAAACGCAATACCACCTTACTCTTGTAAGAATGGCCTCAATCAAAAAATAAAAAAATAACAGATGTTGGCATGGATGTGGTGAAAGGGGAACACTTTTACACTGCTTGTGGGAATGTAAACTAGTACAACGACTATGGAAAACAGTGTGGAGATTCTTTAAAGAACTAGAAGTAGAACTACCATTGAATCCAGTAATGCCACTACTGGGTATCTACCCAGAGGAAAAGAAGTCATTATACAAAAAGCAGCACAATTTGCAATTGCAAAAATATGGAACCAGCCCAAATGCTCATCAATCAACGAGTGGATAAATTGTAGTGTGTGCGTGTGTGTATGTGTATGAATATATATGTATATATATTCATATATACACACATACACACATACACACACACACACACACACACACACACCCCATGGAATACTACTCAGCCATAAAAGGAACAAAATAATGGCATTTGCAGAAGCCTGGATGGAATTAGAAACCACTGCTATAAGTGAAGTAACTCAGGAATGAAAAACCAAACATCATATGTTCTCACTCATAAGTGGGAGCTAAACTATGAGGACGCAAAGGCATAAGAATGATACAATGGCCGGGCGCGGTGGCTCAAGCCTGTAATCCCAGCACTTTGGGAGGCTGAGGCAGGCGGATCACGAGGTCAGGAGATCGAGACCATCCTGGCTAACCCGGTGAAACCCCATCTCTACTAAAAAATACAAAAAACTAGCTGGGCGAGGTGGCGGGCGCCTGTAGTCCCAGCTGCTCGGGAGGCTGAGGCAGGAGAATGGCGTGAACCTGGGAGGCGGAGCTTGCAGTGAGCTGAGATCTGGCCACTGCACTCCAGCCTGGGCAACAGAGCGAGACTCCGTCTCAAAAAAAAAAAAAAAAAAAAAAGAATAATACAATGGACCAATGGACTTCGGGGACTCAGGGGAAAGAGTGGGAGAAGGGTGAGGGATAAAGGACTACACACTGGATACAGTGTACACTGTTCGGGTGATGGGTGCACCAAAATCTCAGAAATCACCACTAAAGGATTTATTCCCCAAAAAACCTATTGAAATAAAAAAATTTAAAAATAAAAATTTATAGAATGACAAACTAATATTTTGTTACACATAAAATTATATGAAATTAACATTTTAGTGTTTATAAATAAAGGTTTGTTGAAACAAAGCCATATTCATTCATTTATATATAATCTATCACACTTTCACACTACAATGGCAGAGTTGAATTGTTGCAACAGAGACCATATGACCTACAGACCCAAAAAGATATACTATCTGTCCCTTTACAGAGACACTTTGCCAATCCCTGTACTGAATAATTTCCAAAATCCAGTAGCTGATTATGTTGGCTCTTCTAGGGAAGATCCAGAGAACATCCCTTAAGATAATAACAACAATAAGGGGGAAAAGGAAAAGGAAAAAGAAAAAGAATGTCCCTTTTACTAAGCTGTAAAAGCATGTGCTAGGGGAGCTCCAGCATCATTGAGAAGTTTGGTGGTATCTCTCCTTTATAGGCTAGGGCTAAAGTAGGAGATGCTTTTACAGAACTGGATCCCTAGTAGCAATGAGGATGAGGAGATCCCAAAATAGTATAGGACAGGTAGCAGCACTTAAGAAACAAAATGGATGTAATTACTGCAATGGGAGCCAAGAAAGCCTGATCCGTGGGGATATTAAAATGGTTAATAGAGCACGGTGTGCCCAGGAGATATACAGCTGGGCAGCCAAGAAGGGTATTGCTTACATACATAATCAAAAGAGATCAAGACAACAAGAGAGAAGGCTGAAGCCAGCCAATCCCATGGAAAGTCAAGATCCTTTGTCCAGCTTTCATGTCTATGAGCACTGCTGGTATGGATACCATCCATTTGCCTCTTGGCTCTACTCTCTAACCTTCTCCACCCTATTCTGTGCCCTATGAAGACTGTACTAAATGTACTATATCAATGAGTCCCCTTGTCCTCCAACCTAAGTTTGAGGTCAGCCAATGCAGAGCAACAGTAGGGGAATGGAGAGAGGAACGAGATGAGGGTATGTTGTTCCCTTTGTTCTCTCAGAAGGGTGACCTTGGACTGGTTGTGACCCTCCAGCAAAGACTACGGCACTTCTGAAGGAGACCCCTCCACATAACTCTCTTCTTCCAGGCTCCAATAATTAGCCCCTCCCACTTCGTCCCCTTTGAAGAACTAGGAATGGTCACAACACCTTGCTACTCCTCCTTGTGGTGTCCTTACATCCTAGTAGACTTCTGGAAATTCTATTATTAAACTGTCTTCAAACAACCCAGTTTGAGAGTACTACGTGTTCCCTGCTGGAACCCTGAATAATGCAAGTATAAAATGCTTTGAGCAAGGAGAGACAGAGAGAAGACTGGCAACTATAGCCAAAGTACAGGAAAGATGCAGAGAGGACCTGTACTACACAGTAAGCAGTGGAAATGTTAGAGGGGGCTGGGAAATCAAACACTGTAGAAGGGGGGCAACAGGACTTAATAGATCTCTTCACCTTTTTCTCTTTCTCCACCCTCCAGATGACCAAAGTTAGTCCAGGTGCCCAGAATGAAAATTAACCAGTCTTGAATCTTCAACAGAAAAAGTTGTTCAGCTCCTTCTAAAGGGCCTTTGATTCTTTTATTCCAGACTATCAGGACACTGCTAACAGCAGAGAACCTGTTCACCAACCACCATAGCAGCTCCATTCCCAGCTAAGAGATCAACTTTCATCTTCTTCACCTCCTCCCTCCATTTAATCATTTCTCTTGTCCTCACCTTCCCCTAGAGGGTTCATTTCCTCATTATGTCTACTGTGATAGCCTACACATAAATGAAAATATTATAGATCATTGACCTTCCCAATAGCACCAGCCATATATCTCAACCACTGCAGTTCAACCAGGCTGCAGAATTGAGTTGTTAATTGAATGGAATTAGAGTTGGAGGAAAAGTGGGTTAGGATCTCAGGAGGTGGGTCTAGGGTAAAGGTAGAAATTACATACTTGTGTTTCCCAAAATATTTATGTGGTGACTTGAATTAAGGTGACCTGGGCTGAGCTGACTTAAATGACCCAAGAGATCAGACAAAACAAGGAGTGGAAATTCTTTTACTCCTCCCAATCAATACCGGCAGCTGATGACACAAATTTCACTGATATAATTCTTCATTTTTTATAAAGATTTTACATGAAATATGCCACTTATTGATCACAACTCTATGATATAGAGCAAGCCGAATTATAATACGGCTATGGTTTCAATGTGTCCCCCAAAAGTCCATGTGTTGGAAACTTAATTACCATTGTAATAGTATTAAGTGGTAATGCTTTTAAGAGGTGATTAGGCCATGAAGGATCTGCCCTCATGAAGGGATTAACGCCATTATCTCAGGAGTGGGTTAGGTATCATGGGAGTAAGTTCCTAATTAAAAGGATGAGCTTGGCCTCATTTCTCTCTCTCTCTCATATGCACTCATTCATTACATGATGCCTTCTGCCATGGGATGAACCCTGCCAAATGCACCATGCTCCTGGACTTCCCAGCCTCCAGAACCACGAGCCAAATAAACTTTTTTTCTTTATAAATTTCCCAATATATTGTATTCTGTTACAGCAGCAGAAAATAGACTAAGACAAATCCCCATTTTATATATAAGGAAATGAAGACCTTGGAAGATTAAGTAACTTTCTAAAAGCATACACTCAGTGCCAAAACTAGAAACTAGATCTTTCAATTCCCCATTCATTACTCTCAGCCACATACACTCTTAAGCTACACAGAGGATTTACAACCTGCTGATCTTGCCATGCCCACTTTACCACCAATTTTTTTTTTTTTTCTTAGAGATGGAGTCTTGCTCTGTTGCCCACGCTGGAGTGCAGTCGTAGCTTACTGCAGCCTTAAACTCCTGAAGTTAAGTGATCCTCCCGCCACAGTCTCCAAGGGGGTGGAATTACAGGTGTGAGCCACAGCTCCTGGCCTAGCCCTACATTTTTGGAGTGTTTATTTCTCATTCTACAGACATGCTGGGTAGCCTAGTACTACCAGAGAGTTGTAAACATCAAAAGAGCAAATGTGCAGAAAACTCTAGCACATATAGATGCCCAGAATGCATCAAAATCATAGTAGATAAATTAAACTCTCAGAGCAGTGGCTGAAGGGATAAGCAGAAACCAGGAGTTACAGATGATAGCAAGATGGGTAGGAAACAGGTCCAGCTGTCCAGGAGGTCCCTCCCTACAAGAGGGACAAGGGAAGAGCATAAATAACTGCACTAATAGGCAGAACAAGTGCTAGGGAAAAAAAGGCACAAAGAGCACTGGGGAAGATCACATCTGGGTCTCTCTCTGGGTGGAAAGACAACCTGAAGGACCAGGGTGGCAGCTGTAGGGGTGCCCATGACTGAGATGTGCAGCCAGAGCCATTACCTTTCTAGCCAACACGACCACCACGATGACTGCTATGCAGATGACCACCAGCATCATGGCCATGGCTCCAAGCAATGGAATCTGGAACCTGGCACTGTGCTCAGCCACTAGAGGGAGGACAAAACAGAGATGAGTGGCAGAAGCTGGAAGTGAAGCTGATTTCCCCAGGGCAGCCTGAGCTTCACCGCAGAGAGGTAAGTTTTGATCAGGCCCTTTGTGTAACCATGGGACTAGAGCCTTAAGCCCAACAGCAGAGTATCCATCTGGCCCATCATGAAATCAATGACTGATCTTTTGAGCAGTGGTGTACCTTGTATATTTGACACCAGAGCAGGTCATTTTAACACTCCTTTCCTCTATTTGACAAAATCATTTTTGGTAATCATGAAATGAAACAAATAGTAGTTCCAGAAAAAAACTCAGAAAGTGAATATTTTCTTTTATTGAACTTCAAATATGAAATCCCATCAATAAAAATATTTAATTCAAAATTAAAGTTAACATTAAATTACAAAAATGAAAAAAAGCATGTAACCTTTTCCCTTAAGCCTGTAACACTTATTTCCAGATACACTTATTTCCAGCTAGGCTTGAAACCCTGGATGACATGAGGCTCTGGAGTCTTATCCTTTGCTGTTTTCTGAGCATCTGACACATAGTGAACACTCAGTAAATATTTGTGGCATAAGTGAAATCAAGAACTAGTGAATTTCATTGAGAGATAACATGTAAGTGGAAGCAAGAAGATGCAGGAGGGGAGTTTTGAAGAGATGAATAAGATCTGATCCCAGAAGAGCGTGAGAAAAAGAACACCATCACCCCCATGCACGCCGTGCTGAAGGTGGGTTTCCAGGCTGCCCCAGGAGCTCAGGCAGCACTCAGGTATCCAGGGGAGTCTTCAAAGGAGTAGGGTGCGGCAGAAGCCTGACATCTCGTCCCTCTAACTAAGGGTTTGGGTTGCTAAAAGGTGGCTTAGGAATCCAAGCCATAATAAGAGAAGGGTGGTGCCTGCAGAATTCAAATTCCCCAGAACATGTTCCTCCTGCCTTGAGGGACTCAGTCACAGTGGGCCAGGACAGCTCCTGGTTAGCCACAGCCATACAGTTAGCGCTGGAGGAAAGAGGGCAGATGGAAAGCAAAGGGGTAGTAGGGAATTTAATCCGACATTAGCATCGCATAAGGTCTTATATTCATCCTCCTTTCACAGATGAGAAAACTGATACACAGAGAAGCTAAGAAATCCTGTCTGAGGGCAACAGCAGAGCCAGGATTTGCACCCAGACTGGGGTCAGAGTCTGAGCTTTTAACCACGGTGCTATACTGTCTCTCAGATAAGAATCCTTTTCTAACCTCTGGGAATTGGTTTAAATGTGCAGGTGGATAATGAATATGAGGGCATTTTGGAAACTTGGAAGTACCACACAAATGTAAATTATTGTACAATTAAACTTAGCACAGGCTGTGCTTTGTTTTTAACCAGCTCTAATCTTTATATACCTAGGGGTTAATTCTAATTTGCACAGTTGATACTAAATCAGTAAATGAGAACTTTTGCATATGACCTCATCAACTGGTCTTCCTAGGAAATATAGGTAAGATGTGCTTCTTATGTAAGAACAGTGGTTCTCAGTATTGGCTGTCTGTTAGAATCACCTGGAAATGCTTTTAGAGCCTACCCCTGTTTAGCTCTGCTATTAGGGATTCTGACTGAATTGGTCTGGGTGGGGCCTCGGCATCAGTAGGATTTAAAATCACCTCAGGTGATTCAAATGTGATCCCGAATTGAGAAGTCTTGCTGTGCAGTGATTCGGGATTGCATTTTCTATGCTAGAGGGAGAGGTTTATCCGCCAACTTGCTCCAGCAGGAATACCTGAGCTTTCTAGGACCTCCAGGAAGATTCTCCCTGTGTAAGTCCCATCAGGGTAGGTGTGATAGGTGCAGAAGTACTCCCCTGTATCATTCATGGTCAGCGACTGGAGGGTGAGGCCCAGGCCAGGACCCGGGGCCACTCGATCCTTGAAGGCTGGGGAGATGTGCCACCCCAAGTCAGCATTGCGAATGGCCAGAAGCGAATGGTCATGCTGCTCCCAGTTGACCTGGGTCACTTGTGCCATGGTGGAGGAGAGGTGACATTGTAAGATAACAGAGCCACCTTTCTTTGCAGAAATGTTCCCCGTTGTTTCTATTGTGCCTGTCATCATTCCTGGGGAAGAGGACAAAGCACATGTGAGTCCTGGGTCAGCAGCTGGCCTTCAACCTTCCTAGAAAAACTCTAAGGGGCTTTGAGGCCACAACTGGGTTTTGGAATGATAATTTCTCCAGTCCATCCTGTTGCTCCCCAATAGAGGCTGTAATTATTTCCTGTTCCTTGCATTTCAACAGATGCTCCTCTCCATGCCTGTTATTGAAGGCTCCCAGTCCCCCTCAGGTTGTCTTTCCAGTCTTCTCATCCTTCTCCACACATCTCTACTCCAGCCCAGCCCAGTCCCTCTCCTCCCCACCCACTGCCCTATGATTCCAGAGCCGACTTCTGCCCCACCTTACGCCCCACCCACAGGAAGGCTTGTCAAAGCTGAACTCCCTCCCCGCCTCCTAGAAGACCCCAGCCCATCTCAATCTCCCTTTTCCTTTCACATTCACTGCCTGTATTGTACAATTAGCACCTTACTAAATGCCTGGCTTATGACTACACAACTTAGCCGTTGCCCCCTCAGCATATTCTGCTGTGTAGCTTCATGGCTAGCTTGTTATTTTCATAGGCCTATTTTGTCTACCCACTTAGAATATAAGCCCTTGTCAGCCGACACCACCTCTTCTGTTTTTGTTTTATTTTGTTTTGTTTTTATGTTTCTTGCCGCAGCCTAGTTCTGTGCTGGATGCATTATCCTTTGAAATAAAACCTTGCTGTTTGGCTGATTGTCATTTGCAGTGCCTGAAAAAACCTTCAGGAAAGCCAAGAAATCCAATAGAAAAGGAAGCTCAGCAGGAAACCCTGCTTCTCCCAGGCAGAACCACCCTCTCAGCACTTAACCTCTCCCCAGCACCCCTGGGCACACCTCCATCCTCAGATAGTTCAGAAAGCAACATAAAAACTACTTTATACCACGGTTTTTAAATATTTGTGTTCCCCTCCCTCAGAAATAGTTGACTCCGATTTTTAATATAGAAGAAATGAATTTAACAAAAAATCGGTCTCTAGTGGTAGAATCTCTGGAATCTGTGAAAAAGACATTTTCAATTCACAGAGAACTTATAATGTTTTCCTGGAAAGTTCCTGAAAGGCAACAGAAAAGAAGCCGGAGCAGGAATGAGCTTCTGAAAGCAAACTGGCAATGCCTCCTGCCCAGCCCTCCTTCTTCTCCTGCTCCTTGTACTGGCCAGTCAGGCTCCCCCAACCCCGAGAGTCTACAGAGTCCTTCATCTGCCACCAAAAACAGAACCGCACCTCATTCTCAGAGATTGTCCTTTCTTACATGAGAGTACACAGGACCCTAAAAGCTGCAATTTCTTTCTCTCAAGCAGCTGTGGCATGCTCTTGGAGTCTTCCCTACACAAGCACCCAAGTCTCCACACCAAGTTTAGCCTTGTTTTTCCTCCCCGCTGCTCTGCTGGGTTTCAGGCCTTACCTGAGGCGAGGGGAGCCTGCCTCAGCCCCTGGGCCCAGATCAGGAAGAGACACCACCGCATGCTTCTGCCCAGAGGGCCTACAGGAAGCAGATGTGGCCTCTTCTGCCACCGAAAGTAGCCGACTGCAGATAGGACGGTAAAACTGAGCCTATGAGAAAAGACAGTCTCAGAAAAACCAAGTTTGGCAAAAACCATGTTAAAAACACATAAAGTTTTCAACAAATACACAAACTGCATAGGGGGAGCCACAAGAAAGGCCATGAAGGAAACATTTAAAAATAAATGAAAATTGTGGTTAGAGGTACACTCGTCTTTGGACTATAATTAGTCAATCTATTGTTTTTAAGTTCTGTCTTAATGTATTTTCTAAAAATCAACCTGTATTCAAAGAGCTCAAGGGCATCTGTGTAGTGCCCAAGTTCTGAATAATCTGCTACTGATGAGGAACTGTTGGCTGAGCTCCTCCGGCATCCTCCTGATGAAGAATGTGCAATGATAAGAGAAACTTATAATTGTAGGGACTTATAGGCCAGGGACTGCACTTGAAATCTAATGAACAAGTGAACAAGAAGCATTTACTTGAGGGATGATACATGGATGGGACAAAGGTCTTGGACAAACACAGCAACTTTTTCTTTGAGATCTTCTCCTCGAATCTTATTTCTTTTGTTTTGTTTATCTAGACTGAGACTTCGTTGAATTCTGGCTTAGTTTCTCTGGTGCAGTAGGATCAGAGGAGATTAGAGGAGTGAGCTTTCCTGTGCACACTGACCTCATGAGAGCTAGAAATGCAAAGAAGGGTGAGCCCCTGGGGGCTGACCCAGGAGAGGGATTGGTTGACCTTTGCCTGGACCTCCCATCCCATCATCAGATCCTACCATGGACCCATCCTTCTTTCCTCCCTCCCTCCCTTCATTCATTTGAAAGTCCCTGAGTGCCTACAAAGCACCAACCTCAACACCAGGCTCTGAAGATATGAGAGTAAATAATCACAGCCCCTACCCTCAAAGAGTTTACAAAGCTTGTTCCCTGGTGAACTCAGTCAGGAGAGGGTGTAGAGGATCCACGTTCACCTGCCTCGCAGGCTCTCAATACAGTTACCTTGGGGATGCTCCATGTTGTACATCCTGAAAATCTGCATCTGCATCCAGAAGCATCTGAAGCCTGGTGCCCTGCCCCCTCCATTCCAGCCATGCATCTCTAGCATTTCACACCATCCAGGCTCCTGCCCTCCTCCCTTGCAAGGTTTTCTATCTCAGGCCAGTCTTCTCCCCTCTCTGGGTTCTGCCTATTCCCAACTCTATGACTTGTATACCCCTTATACCCCACCTTCAGACCCTTAGACAATATATGCCTTACCAGCTTCTCTCTGCCTACCCAATTCAACCTGTCCTTCAAGGCTCACATCAAGAGATGCCTTGCCTCTCAATAGCTACCATGTCTTCAACTGAAGGAGCAATCATACCTAATGTGTGTACAAGGGAAGGTGCTGAGGTTGAACTGGAGGGATGCTTCCCAAACTCACTAAGGCCAGGGAGCCAGGAGTGGCAGGGCCAAGAGCAGCTAGTGGGACTAGAGCACAGAAAGTGGCGGACACTAGTATTTGGGTTATAAAAATTTACAACGTGTGTTTCCATAGTGGGGGTGGGTGGGAGCCAAAGAGGTGAGACCTGTCTTATGAAATGAACTATCCAAAGAAACTTAGAATTGGTTTTAAACAATTGCTAAATAATTTTTCTGTTTGTTGCTAAGTAACCAGTCCAAAGAGGAACATGGTCAGGTCCATTTTGATCAATGGTGCTCTCCAGGGGGATAATTAACAGACTGGGTCCAAAATCATCCTTTTTGGTGACCTTGGAAAACTTTCTCAACCTCCTGAAGCCTCAGTTTCCCCATCTGCATATAGGAATAAGAGTACCTCTTTCATAGGGTTGTGAGGATTTAATGAACTAGTGTTCGGTGAAGTGTTCAGCACAGTGCCTGGAACATGGCAGGGGTTCAATACATCAATAATAGTATTGATAACCATATTAATTAAGGAAGTGAAAGGAAAATCGGAGGACAATATCCCTATCTATATAATGTGCTTTGCCAAGAGTAAAATCCTTGTCTCCAGACTCCAAGGCCAGGGTTCCACCCAACCTCTTCATTCTGCCCTCCTTATCGGATAGAACAGGAGGACAGGATGTTTCTGCAGGAAAGTGACCACTTGCCAGCTAGACTCTGAGGCTGCCTTGGAGGAAAGCAAATGACAGAAGTCTCTTTCCTGGGAATCTACCCCAGACCCCCCAGAGCCTCCTGCAGAGACTCCACAGGGAACCTGGCTGGTTCCCACCCACTCAACACCAGCCCCCAGCACTGAGCGGCTCAGCTGTGAGAAGCAGGCCTGCTCTGAGAGCGCCCGGGGCCACCCTGAGCCTTCAGGGCTAGTCGCAGGGATCTGTGAGGTCCGTCAGGTGCTGACTCACATTTCCATTTTAAAAATGTTAAAATCAGCCACTGTGCTTTATTCTCCCCTGACTTTTGGGGCTGTAAGTTGGACAAGTGTGGTCCGCCTTGATGGAACCGGGTGAGTATAGGTGCTGAAAAGGAATGTCACGTTTGCCTGTGAAAGGAAGAAGTGCTGGCCTAGACTGTGAAACCCCCTTATAATAGTTCACAGCTGGGCCTTCCCCCAGCCCGCCCTGAGCCCTGTGAAAGTCCCGGGCCAGACGCACTTGAGTCCACAGCCTCCAACCACAGGCACAGTCCCGAAAACCTGTGGCCCTCAGCCCTCAGCCAAGCGGGGCTGGGAGCGGTGGTACCTTCCAGAAGATCCGTGACTTGTACACGGGAAACACAACCTAGGGTTCTCCCAGAGCACAGACCAATCTCCCAGCAGTGTCTTTGGGCTTCTGCTTCTCCAAAGTCTTCCCTCTGGCTCAGATGTGGTAGGAGAGCTCCAGGGCTGTCACAGCTGTCTGAGGCCTCCTGTCTCTGCCTCGAACAAGGGCAACATCCTGCAGCAGGAGGGGGTCGTGCTCTCTCCTCCAAGCTCCCCACTCTCCGCTCTGTAGAGCAGCGCCTCCTGGTGGCAGGTTGTATTATGGCGGGGGGGCGAGAAGACCCTGCCTCCTGCTGTAGATGTAAGAAGAGAAGGGCGAGGAAGCACCGGAGCCCTGACACAGGGGAGACAAGGGGACCTGGCCGCCCGGGGCACCAGGAAGGGCTCGTCCTGTGTCCCATCACCCCCAACTGCCTTGCAGCCTTAGCCAAGCTTCCTCACAGTGGGGCGGGCTGAGTAATGGAGTTCCAAAGCCACTTGTGGAGAGAGCTGCCTCAGAAAATCAGACTCCACTCGAAAGGACTGCCCATGATCTGAGGCTTATTAAGCCGTGGGACTTGGCTGACACTGGAAAATACAAATGAGGAGAACTTGGGGTGGGACCGCTGACTTCTGTTTGTCAAAGCTCCCTGCCGTGGGGTGACTCTGAGGATCTATCTCCTCCATCCTCCAAGGCTGCCAAGAAGTTCAACCGACTATAGGAAATTTCTTCTTCCCAGCTGTGAAAATAGGACAGAGTCCCCTAGGATAGGTTGGAATGCAGAGTCAGAAGAAAAATCTTTGGAAAGAGGCAGCTGATCCTCTCAGCTTAGGCCTCTCCTGCCGCCTCTCTTCACAGCCCTCCTACCCACCCACATTGCTTCCCTCTTTCTCCTCCTCCATCCTAGATGGAATTAAACTATTGTATAATTAGAAAACTTGTTAAAGCAATGATACTTGTTAAGCATTCTTGACACTTGTTAAGCAATGACACTTGTTAAAGGTAAGGCAGCCTTTATTCAGTACCATCACAGTAGGTATAGAGACCAAGGCAATGGGATTTTGCAGTGGGGTAGAGACTGGGCTCAATTCTGAGTACAGCATGGGCAATGGGAATTTATCACCAAGAATCAGGGTGGAGGTCAGTGGATGGAAAAGTGCTAAGAGGAAACATCACGGGTAAAGAAGATTCTGACTAAACTGACCTAATGGGATTCTTGCTAAAGACAGGCCAGGGTAGATCAGACATAACCTGAGAAATGGTGGAGGATGAGAAACCTGGTAAGATATCAAGGGTGATCAGATATAGGGGGACAGGGATTCTTGAGAAACTGACTTATCCTTGTTCTTGGCTAAAAATGGATTTTACAAGGAAGTGCATGGATGGGCCTAGGAAAATGTTCAGGAGCCTGACAAAGATTGATCAAGCAAAGAATCATTGTCACTCTCAATCCTTTATGCTATCAATCCACCCCAGTTTTTTGCCTTGGGAAAGGTAGCCTCTACCCTTGAACACTTCCTTCCTTCTTTCTCCTACCTAGAGCCCTCAGTCATCCAAGACAACTAGAACTGGGATAGAAGTACACATGAACATATCATTCCAAGACTCCCTCAAGCATCAAGAGCTCCTCCTGCCCCCAACAAATGAATGCCATACCTAAAAGATTTCACAGAGACTATAACAAACTTCTGAAGAGCAGATAATTTCAATGTTACTTAAAATATACAGACACAGAACACAAAGATTTCTTAATTAGTTTTGTGATATGAATTCAAACTTTATATAAAAGTGATTAAGATTGCACACAATTAAAGAACGCCAGATTTGAATCTCACTTCCAAATATTGAGGAAAAAATTCTAAATAAAATTTTGTTACACAGAGTCCAATAATATATTAAGCAAAATACATAATTATCAGATAGGATTTATTCCAGGGTAGCAAGAATGATTCAATGCTGCAAAATTCATTAATTAATAAATATAAGGTCTATATTTTCAAAGCCTATAATCATTTCCTTTGATTCTGATAAGCAGTCTGACAAAATCAATCCCCATGATCTTTTTTTTTTTTTTTTTTTTTTTGAGACAGATTTTCTTGTTGCCCGGGCTGGAGTGCAATGGCACCGTCTCAGCTCACTGCAACCTCCATCTCCCGAGTTCAAGCAATTCTCCTGCCTCGGCCTCCCAAGTAGCTGGGATTATAGGCATGCACCACCACGCCTGGCTAATTTTTTGTATTTAGTAGAGCCGGGGTTTCACCATATTGGTCAGGCTGGTCTCAAACTCCGGACCTCAAGTGATCCATCCACCTTGGCCTCCCAAAGTGCTGGGATTACAGGAATGACCTCAGAGAAACTCCTGACCTCAAGTGATCCATCCACCTTGGCCTCCCAAAGTGCTGGGATTACAGGAATGAACCACAGCGCCCAGCCTGACCGATTTTTTTTTAATTCAGTAAAAGAAGAATCTGTAAATTATTTTTTCACACAATTGTACACACACATGTAAAATTAGCCCCTAACTAGCATCTCTTTTGATGGAGAAATGCTAGAGGTATTTCTACTAAAGTCAGGAATAAGACAAGGGTATCCATTATTAATGGGACTGGTTAACAACTTACTGGAAATATTAACCAATTTAATTAAGAGAAGCATTTAGAGGTATAAGAATTATAAATAAAGAGATAAAACTATTTCTAGTTATAGATTATTATATATGTGTGGAAAACCCAAAGGAATCAATGGGGAAAATATCATAAACAATAAAAGAACTCTGAAAATTAGCAAGATATAAAATTCATACACATGAACAGTCTTTCTATAGTCACAGCAATAATTAATCTGAAAGTGTTTTGAAAGACAGCCTCCATCTATAATCACAGCAAAAAATAGACAGAATACTTAGGAATAAGTTTAATAGGAAATGCACAAAAGCCATAAGAAGAAAATTTGAATGAATCAGCTGTCCTTTATGTATTTAAATGAAATTCTACAAATACTAAAAGAAAACATGACATAAGTGAATTCCTTTAAAATCTGGAAGTAGAGGGTCTTTTAACTGTCACTCAAAATCTTGAATCAATACTTAGGATTTTGTGTTGATTTGATTACATGAAGTTTTTTTCAAAGGCTTTTGCATTCATATAACGTTATAAAAGTCAAAAGACAAGTGACAAACTAGAAAAAATTCTTTGGGACTTATTTCACAGCCAAATGATTAAGCTTTTTAACATAAATAGTGCCTAGAAATCAAGAAGAAAAAGACCAACAATTCTGAACATATCCAACGACCTGAACTGAGAGTTCATAGAAAACGAAATAAAAATGTTCCTTAAACAAATGGAAAGCTCCTCAACTTCAGTCATAGAGAGATGAGCATCAAGACTACACCGTGATACCTCCCCACCAAATAGGCAAAAATCAAAATTTTGACGATATATTCTATTGGTAAGGCTGCAGATAAACAAGTACTGCCATATATTGTTGTTAGGAATGCAAAATGATACAACTCCCTCGGAGAAGAGTATGTCAATATCTATCAAGATCACAGCTGTGTTTATTCTCTGGCCCAGAAATCCCACTTCTAGAAATCTAAGGATATAACTGCACCAATGCAACATGACACATGCACAAAGTTATTCATGAGGCATATTTGTACTAGGAAAAAAAAAAAAAGGAAACAGCTCAAATGTTCTCCAATAGAGGAATGGTTCAATAAACTGTGGTACCACCACATGATGGAGAATTAGGTACCCGTAAAAATAATGAGGATCATCTCAATGCATTTGTATGAAATGATCCCTAGAAGATATTGTTAAGTGAAATAGCAAGATGCTGAAAAGTGTGTATTGTATGCTACCTTTGTGGGAAAGAGTGAAGGGGTGTAAGACTGTGACTACAAATTTACTTATATTTGTAATAAGAATAACTGTAAGAATTAACAAGAAATTAATTTTAATAATTGGTTCCATTTAGCTAAAAGACAAGCAGATGAGGAGAGAGGTGACTGGGAAGGAAGAGGAATTTCTTAATTATAACTTTTAACTTCTAAAACATGTGATGCCTTTACATATTTCAAAAAATACATATTGGTATGGTCTGAATGTGTTCCTCTAACATGCACATGTTGAAATCTAATTCCCAATGTTCCGATATTAAGAGTTGTGGCCTTTGGGAAAATAATTTAGTAATGAGGGTAGAGCCCTCATGAATAGAATTAGTGCCCTTATTAAAGAAACCTCAAGGATCTTGTTAGCCCCTTCCACCATGTGAAAACACAGCTAAAAGACACAATCCATGAGGAACCAGCCCCCATCAGGCACTGAATCTGCTGGTGGCTTGATCTTGCACTTGTCAACCTCCAGAACCATGAGCAATATAATTCTGTTGTTTATAAATTACCCAATCTAAGATATTTTGTTACAGCAGTCAGAATGGACTGAGATATATGTGTGTATGTGTAGTATAAAAAAGGAAAAGAAAAGCCATTCCTAAAATTAAAGGAAAAAAGCAATTACTCTAATCATATATAAAATTAATAACAATCATACAGTAAAAAATAATTATGTCAACTGAGTTTGAAACTTAGCACTATGTATTTCTTTGGTGGGCTATAATCTGGGATTAAAAAATAAAAATATAAATAATCAATTCATTCAGTTGTATTGTTATTTTGAAATAACAATGCAAAATAACTCAAACAATACAAAATAATAATACAAAAATAACTCAAATAATTAAGTAAAACTCTCTGTAATGCTAAATTTGAATTTGAACTATCATTACAAAGTCATGATTTTAAAGAATACATAGACAAGCATGTCTCATTTTGTTGCTCTTCACTTTATTGCACTTTGTGGATATTGTGTTTTTCACAAATGGAAAGTTTGTGAGTTTGTGGCCGCCCTGCATAGAGGAAGTTAATCAGCACCATTTTTCCAACCGCGTGTGCTCACTTCATGTCTCTGTGTCAAATTTTGGTAATTTTCACAATATTTCAAACTTTTTCATTATTATTGTATCTGTTAAGGTTATCTGTAATTAGTGATCTTTGACATTGCTATTCTGATTGTTTTGGGGTGCCACAAACCAGGTCCATATAAGACAGCAAACTTAATAAAAGTGTGTGTTCCAACTGCTTCACTTCTCTCCCTCTCCTCAAGCCTCCCTATTCCCTGAGGCACAACAATATTGAGATTAGGTCAATTAATAACCCTACAGTGGCCTCTAAATGTTCAGGTGAAAAGAAGAGCCACGCATCTCTCACGTTAAATCGAAAGTTAGATATGATTAAGCTGAGTGAAGAAGGCACATTGAAAGTTAAGATAAGCTGAAAGCCTGGCCTCTTGTACCAGTTAGCCAAGTTGTGAATGCAAAGGAAAATTTCTTGAAGGAAATTAAAAGTGTTATTCTAGTGAATTAACATACAAATGATAAGAAAGTGAAACAGTCTTATTGTTACTACGGAGAAAGTTTTAGTGGTCTGAATAGCTAGCTGATCCAACAAGCCACAACGCTCCCTTAAGCTAAAGCCTAATCTAGACCAAGGTGCTCACTCTCTTCAGTTCTATCAAGGCTGAGAGAGGTGAGGAAACTTCAGAAGAAATGTTTGAAGCCAGCAGAGATTGGTTCATGAGTTTAAGGAAAAAAGCTGTACCATAACATAAAAGTATAAGGTGAAGCAGCAAGTGCTGATGTAGAAGCTGCAGCAAGTTATCCAAAAGGTTTAGCTAAGACCATTGATGAAGGTGGGTACACAGAATAACAGATTTTCTGGAGGAAGGTGCCATCTAGGACTTTCAGAGCTAAAGAGGAGAAGTCAATACTTGGCTTCAACTTCAGAAGACAGGCTGATTCTCTTATTAGGGGCTAATGCCGTTGGTGACTTTAAGTGGAAGCTAATGCTCATTTACCATTCTGAAAATCCTAGGGCCCTTAAGAATTATGCTAAATCTACTCTTCCTGAGTTCTATAAATGGAACAACAAAGCTTGGATGACAGCACATCTATTTACAGCGTGGTTTACTGAATATTTTAAACTCAATGTTGAGATCTACTGCTCAGAAAAAGAGATTCCTTTCAAAATTATTGTTCATTAATTGTTATTGTTCATTAACAATGCACCTGTTCACTCAAAAGAACTAATGGAGATATACAAGGAGATTAATGTTGTTTTTATGCCCGCTAACACACCATCCATTCTGCAGCCCTAGATCAAGGAGCAATTTTCAAGTCTTATTATTTAGGAAATATATTTCATAAGGCTATAGCTACCATAGATCGTGATTCCTCTTATAGACCTGGACAAAGTAAATTGAAAACCTTATGGATAGGATTCATCATTTTTTTAGACATAATGCTATTGCACACTTAATACATTACAGTATAGTGTAAACGTAACTCTTATGTACACTAGGAAACCAAAAAATTATATAACTCCTTTTATTGCCATTAGGAATGTTGTATGTTCCTAATGGCAATTGTATACAATAGGAAATTGTATAACTCCCTTTATTGTCATTAGGAACATTCATGATTTATAAGAGGAGATCAAAATATCGACATTAACAGGATTTTGGAAGAAGTTGATTTCAACCCTCATTGATGACTTTAAGGAGTACAAGCCTTCAGTGGAGGAAGTAACTGAAGATATGGTGAAAATAAGAAGAGAACTAGAATTAGAAGTGGACTCTACAGGTGTGACTGATTTTTGGCAATCTCATGATCAAACTTGAATGGATGAAGAGTTGCTTCATATGAATGAGCAAGGATGGCATCTACTCCTGGTGAAGATCCTGTGAACATTGTTGAAATGACAACAAAGATTTAGAACCTTACATAAACTTGATAAAGCAGCAGCAGGATTCAAGAGGATTGACTCCAATTTTTAAAGAAGTAGTACTGTGAATAAAATGCTATCAAATAGCATCACATGCTACAGAGAAGTCTTTTGTGAACAGAGGAGTCAATTGATATGGCAAACTTCATTGCTATCTTATTTTAAGAAATTGCCATAGCCACCCCAAACTTCAGCAACTACCACTCTAATCCGTTAGCAACTATAAACATGGAGGCAAAACTCTCCAACAGCAAAAAGATAACTACTCGCTGAAGGCTCAGATAATCATTAGTATTTTTTAGCAATGAAGTATTTTCAATTAAGGTATGTTTATTTTTTTATAGAAATAATGCTATTGCACACTTAATACACTACAGTATAGTGTAAACATAACTTTTATATACACTAGGAAACAAAAAAATTGTATAACTCCCTTTATTACAATATTCACTTTATTGCAGTGTTCTGGAACCACACTTGCAGTATCTCCAAGGTATGCCTGTATTGTCTAACTCTGCCCATTGAAAGAGACAAAAAAAAAAAGTAATATTCGAGTAGCAATGGGTATCCCTAGAGCCAGATTATGGTTTCTAAATATCATTCCACATTTAAGAAACCAAGTCTTCTTAGAGAAATAACTCGCCCCGGCCGGGCGCGGTGGCTCAAGCCTGTAATCCCAGCACTTTGGGAGGCCGAGGCGGGCGGATCACGAGGTCAGGAGATCGAGACCATCCTGGCTAACATGGTGAAACCCCGTCTCTACTAAAAATACGAAAAAAACTAGCCGGGCGTGGTGGCGGGCGCCTGTAGTCCCAGCTACTCGGAGGCTGAGGCAGGAGAATGGCCTGAACCTGGGAGGCGGAGCTTGCAGTGAGCCGAGATCGCGCCACTGCACTCCAGCCTGGGTGACACAGCACGAGACTCCGTCCCAAAAAAAAAAAAAAAAAAAAAAAAAGAGAAATAACTCGCCCCAGGTGTGGGGCAAAGAATATACAAAGCCAGTCTGGAATATCTCACTCTTGTAGGAAATAAGAGAACTTGTAAAGATCAATGGGATCATGTTGAAAAGACCAATCAATCTGAAGGGATCACAACTGGCCAACATTGGGCCAATGTGAGTATGAAAAAAATGGCAATAAGAATATATTAAAGGCCATAAATATCTAAATGACACACAAAAATAGAAACTACAAACAAAACAAATTTCATGTGTCAACATTGGAAGTGATACTTTGCCAACTTTTTTTCTGAAAATTGGTAATTGAAGGTAAAAATAATTTATCCTGTCTTTCCAGTTGGAATTCTATTTAAGGGTAACTAAATAGCCCAGTTGATGAGGGAAAGTGCTTCTCTGCAGAATAATTTCAGATAATAAATGTAAAATAAATTTGTAAACCCTAATGAGATAGTTGATTTAGTTAAGGATCATAAACCATTAGGTAAAACCTGATGGCAAAGCAGATGTTCCAAGGGCTAAAGCAGCCCCCACAGATTGCCTGCTGGTCACAAGAGGGAAAAATGGAATTGCTCAAGGGCAAATCAAGCTGTCACCACTTTATACCAAGGACCAATCTAAACACTTAAATGGGGACAACTAGACACACTATGCCATCAAATGGGACCCAATGGGAAATGTACAGTATTATCTATGAAACATTCTTGCCTAAAAATGTTTAACCAGAATCTCATCAGGCCTTTAGGCATAACTTCTAGTTTATAGAAAACTCAGTACAGCAGATAAATCAAGTTGAATTACCACCCATTAAGCAAAAAGAAAAATGCAAAATGTAGAGCAATCACTTTAATAAGACAATTCATGAGAAGAAAGAAGGGAGGGGGGATTATTTCATATTTAAATAAATTTAGAAGACATGATGGCCAAATGCAATTTATGGTTCTTGTTTGGCTCTTAGTTTGAACAAACAGATTTGGTGGACAATTGTAAAAAAGCAACAAGAGATTCGGAATTAAATTATATTAGTAAACTACTGTTAGTTTTGTTAAGTGTGTGTGTTATGGACTGAGTTTTATCTCTCCAAAATTCAAATGTTGAAATCGTAACTCCCGGTACATCAGAATGCGACTATATTTCAAGATAGAGCCTTCAAGAAGGTGATTACAGTAAAAGGAAGTCTTTAGGATGAGTCCTAAACCACACTGACTAGAGTCTTTATGGTAGAGAAAACTTGGACACAGAGACACAAAGATGGAAGGGAAACCGTATAAGGACAAAGCAAAAAGTTGATCCTCTGAAGCCAAAGAGAAAGGCCTCCTTGAAGAAACCAAACCTGCCAACACCTTGACCTTGAACTTCCTGTCTCCAGAGCTGTGAGAAAATAAATTTTTGTTGTTTAAGCCCCCCAGTCTGTGGTATTTTGTTGTGGCAACCCCTAGCAAACTAATACAGTGTGATAATAATATTGTTATTGTGGTGGTTATGTAGGATAATTTTTTTTTTTTTTTTTTTTTTGAGACAGAGTCTCTCTCTGTCGCCCAGGCTGGAGTGCCGTGACTGGATCTCGGCTCACTGCAAGCTCCGCCTCCTGGGTTCACGCCATTCTCCTGCCTCAGCCTCCCGAGTAGCGGGGACTACAGGCACCCACCGCCACACCGGGCTAGTTTTTTGCATTTTTAGTAGAGACGGGGTTTCACCGAGTTAACCAGGATGGTCTCGATCTCCTGACCTCGTGATTCGCCCATCTCAGCCTCCCAAAGTGCTAGGATTACAGGCGTGAGCCACCACGCCCAGCCATATAGGATAATTTTTAAAGAGATTTCTACTGAAATGTTTTGGTGTGAAATGTCTGTAATTTTTAAACCCTTAAAAATGGAGAAAATATGGCAAAAAAGTTAATTGTTAAGTTTAGGTGATAGTAATATGGGTATAATTCTCTTTCTTCTACTTTTCAAAACTCGTAGTAAAAAGTCAAAATGAAAATAAAGGAGATGCTCTAGTGCAGCTGAAAGAGAAAGAGCACCAGGAGGAGGGGACAGAGCAAGATGGCTGAACAGAAGGCTCCCCCAGTGTCCTTCCCACAGGAACACCAAATTCAACAACTATCCACACAAACGCCACCTTCATAAGAACCAAAAATCAGGTAAGCAGTGGAAATACCTTGTTTTAACTTCATACTTCTGAAAGAGGCACTGAAGAGGATAGGAAAGAAGTCTTGAATTGCCAATGGCACCCCTTCACCATCCCCCAACAGCGATAGCATGGTGCAAAGAGAATCTCGGTGTTTTGTGGAAGGAGTGCAGAGATTGTGAGACTTTGTATTGCAATTCAGTGCTGCCTGTCACAGTGGAAAGCAATTCTGGGGAAAACTCAGCTGGTGCCCATGGAGGGAGCATTTAGACCAGTTCTAGCCACAGGGGAATCGTCTATCCCAGTGGTTTGAAACTGAGTTCTGGCATGACTTGCCACTGTGGGCAAAAGTCCTCTAGGGTCTTAAATGAACTTGAAAGGCAGTCTAGGCCACAAGTACTAAAATTCCTGAGCAGCTCTTTGTGCTGTGCTGGACTCAGAGCCAGTGGACTTGGGGGGCACATGACCTAGTAAAATACCAGCTGAGGTGGCTAAGGGAGTGCTTGTGCCTTTCCTCCCCCAACCCCAGGCAGCATGGCTCACCGCTCCAGTAGAGACTTCTGTCCCTCTGCTTGTGGACAGGAGAGGGAAGAGTAAAGGGGACTTTGGCTTGCAACTTGGACACCAACTCAACCACAGTAGGATAGGGCACTGTGCTTCCAGGCCCTCGCTTCTGGATGACATTTCTAGACACATCTTGTGCCAGAAGAGAACCTGCTGCCTTGAAGGGAAGGGCCCAGTCCTGGCAAGATTCATCACCTGCTAACCAAAGAGCCCTTGGGCCCTGAATAATCAGTAGCAGTACCCAGGCAGTACTCACTGTGGGCCTTCGGTGAGACTCTGAGTCATGCTGGCTTCAGGTGTGACCCAGCACATTTGCAACTGTGGTGCCTATGGGAAGAGAATCTTTCTGCTTGAGAAAAGAAGAGGAAAGAGTAAAAGGGACTTTATCTTGCAGCTTAGGTACCAGCTCAGCCACAGTGGGGTAGAGCAACAAGCAGGCTCTTAGGGTCCCCAATTCCAGGCCTTGGCTCTTGGAAAGCATTTCTAGACCAGGCTTAAGCCAGAAGGGAGCCCACTGCCCCAAAGGGAGAGTCTCAGGGCTGGCAACATTCACCACAAACTGACTGAAGGACCCTTGGGCCTTGAATGAACATCAGTGGTAGTACTTGCTGAGGGCCTAGGGCCATGGGGGCCATGGGAAAAGACTCCTCTGCCTGTGGAAAGGGGAGGGAAGAATGGGAAGGAATTTGACTTGCAGCTTGGATGCCAGCTCAGCTGCAGTAGAGTGCTAGATAGATTCCTAAGGTTTCTGACTCCAGGGCCTGGCTCCCAAACAGCATCTCTGAACCTGGGACCAGGAGAAACATGCTGCTTTGAAAGGACAAACACAAGCCTAGTTGGATTCACTACCTGCTGATTGTAGAGCCTTGAGTGAACATAGGCAGTAGCCAGAGTGAACACAGGCAGTAGCCAGACAGTAGTTAACATGGGCCTTGGGCAAGATGCAGTGCTGTGCTGGCTTCAGGTCTGACACAGAGCAAGTACCAGTGGTAGTGTCCAGAGGGGCACTTGTGTGTCCCCACCCCCAGCTCCAGGAAGCTCAGCACAGAGAGAGAGAGATTTCATTTTTTCAGGAGAAAGTAAGGGAAGAGAACAAGAGTCTCTGCCTGATAATCCAGATAATTCTTCTGGATCTTATCCAAGACCACCAAGACAGTACCTCTGAGTCTGCAAGAGCCACAGCATTACTGGGCTTGGGGTGCCTCCTAATGCAGATACAGCTGCAGCGACCAAAATGTAGATCACAATACCCAAGTCCCTTTGAATATCTGGAAAGCCTTCCCAAGAAAGAAAGGTGCAAACAAATCTAGACTGCAAAGACAACAATAAATACCTAACTTTCAATGCCCAGGCACTACTGAACATCCACAAGCATCAAGACCATCCAGGAAAATGACCTCACCAAATGAACTAAAGAAGACACCAGTGACCAATTATGGAGAGGCAGAGATATGTCACAGAGAACTTAAAATAGCTGTTTTGAAGAAACTCAATGAAATTCAAGATAACACGGAGAAAGAATGCAGAATCCTATCAGAGAAATTTAACAAAGAGATTGAAATAATTAAAAAGAATCAAACAGAAATTCTGAAGTTGAAAAATGCAATTGACATACTCAAGAATGCATCAGAGTCTCTTATGAACAGAATGAATCAAGCAGAAGAAAGAATTAGTGAGCTTAGAGACAAGCTATTTGAAAATACACAGAGGAGATGAAAGAAAAAAGAATAAAAAAAGATGAAGCATGCCTATAAGATCTAGAAAATAGCCTCAGAGGGCAAATCTAAGAGTTATTGGCCTTAAAGAGTAGGTAGAGAGAGAGAGAGACAGGGATAGAAAGTTTATTCAAAAGGATAATAAGAGAGAACTTCCCAAACCTAGAGAAAGATATCAATATTAAAGTACAAAAAGGTTCTAGAACACCAAGCAGATTTAACCCAAATGATATGGTTTGGCTGTGTCCCCACCCAAATCTCATCTTGAATTCCCACGTATTGTGAGAGGGACCCAGTAGGAGGTAATTGAATCGTGAGGCATTTTCTTTCTTGTGCTGTTCTCATGATAGTGAATAAGTCTCACAAGATCTGATGGCTTTAAAAAGGGGAGTTTCCCTGCACAAGCTCTCATTCTGTCTTGCTGCCACCATGTGAGAAGTGCCTTTCACCTTCAGCCATGATTGTGAGGCTTCCCCAGCCACGTGGAACTGTGAGTCCACTAAACCTATTTTTCTTCGCAGCCTTGTGTATGTCTTTATCAGCAGCGTAAAAACGAAGCAATACAGTAAGTTGGTATCAGTAGAGTGGGGTGCTGTTGAAAATATACTAAAAAATGTGGAAACGACTTTGGAACTGCATAACAGGCAGAGGTTGGAACAGTCTGGAGGGCTCAGAAGAAGACAGGGAAATGTGGGAAAGTTTGGAACTCCCTAGAGACTTGTTGAATGGCTTTTTCAAAAATGCTGATAATTGTATAGACAATGAAATCCAGGCTGAGGTAGTCTCAGATGAAGATGATGAACTTGTTGGAAACTAGAGCAAAGGTGATTCTTGTTATGTTTTAGCAAAGAGACTGGTAACATTTTGCTTCTGCCCTAGAGATTTGTGGAACTTTGAACTTAAGAGAGATGATTTAGGGTGTCTGGCAGAATAAATTTCTAAGCAGCAAAGCCTTCAAGATATGACTTGGGTGCTGTTAAAGGCATTCAGTTTTAAAAGGGAAACAGAGCATTAAAGTTTGAAAAATTTGCAGCCTGATGATGCGATAGAAAAGAAAATCCCATTTTCTGAGGAGAAATCCAAGCTGGCTGCAGAAATTTGCATAAGTAATGAGGGGCTAAATGTTAATCCCCATGAAAATGGGGATTATGTCAGAGGTCTTCACAGCTGCCCCTCCCATCACAGGCCCAGAGACCTAGGAGGAAAATGTGGTTTCATGGGCTGGGTCCAGGGTTCCCCATGCTGTGTGGGGTTAGGGATTTGGTGCCCTGAGTCCCAGCTGCTCCAGCCATGGCTGAAAGGGACCAACATAAAGCTCAAGCCATGGCTTCAGAGGCTGCAAGCCCCAAGCCTTAGCAACTTCCATGTGGTGTTGAGCCTGCAAGGGCACAGAAGTCAAGAATTGAAGTTTGGGAACCTCTGCCTAGATTTCAGAAGATGTATGGAAATGCCTGGATGCCCAGGCAGAAGTTTGCTGCAGGGGTGGGGCCCTTATGGAGAACTTCTGCTAAGGCAGTGTGAAAGGGAAATGTGGGGTGGGAGCCCTCAAACAGAGTCCCTTCTGGAACACCACCTAGTGAAGCTATGAGAAAAAGGGCCAGAGCCATCTAGACCCCAGAATGGCAAATCCACCGAGAGCTTGCACTGTGCACCTGGAAATGCCGTAGGCATTCAATGCCAGCCTGTGAAAGCAGCTTGAAGAGAGGCTGTCCCTTGCAAAGCCACAGAGGCAGACCTGCCAAGACCATGGGAACCCACTTCTTCATCAGAATGACATTGATGCAAGACATGGAGTCAAAAGAGATAATTTTGGAGCTCTAAGATTTGACTGTCCTTCTAGATTTTGGACTTGTGTGGGGCCTATAGCCCATTTGTTTTGGCCAATTTATCCCATTTGGAATGGCTATATTTACCCAATGCCTGTACCCCCATTGTATCTAGGAAGTAACTAACTTGCTTTTGATTTTACAGGCTCATACGCAGAAGGGACTTGCCTTGTCTCAGATGAGACTTTGGAATGTGGACATTTGAGTTAATGCTGAAATCAGTTAAGACTTTAAGGGACTGTTGAGAAGGCATGATTGGTTTTGTGAGGATGGGAAATGTGAGGACGGGACATTTGGGAGAGGCCAGGGGTGGAACGATATGGTTTAGCTGTGTTCCCACCCAAATCTCATCTGGAATTCCCATGTATTATGGGAGGGACCTGGTGGGAGGTAATTGAATCGTGGGGTCAAGTCTTTCCTGTGTTGTTCTCATGACAGTGAATAAGCCTCATGAAAACTGATTGTTTTAAAAAGGGGAGTTTCCCTGCACAAGCTCTCATTCTCTCTTGCTGCCACCATGTAAGAAGTGCCTTTCACCTTCTGTCATGATTGTGAGGCCTCCCCAGCCACGTGAAACTGTAAGTCCTTAAATCTGTTTTTCTTCCCAGTCTCAGGTATGTCTTTATCAGCAGCATGAAAACAGACTAATACACAAAGCAAGATGACCTCAAGACATTTAATAATCAAACTCTCAAAGGTAAAAAACAAAAGCAGAATCCTAAAAGCAGTAAGACAAAAGAAACAAAACACATTTGTAAGCAGACTTCTCAGTGGAAACCCTACAGGCCAGAAGAGACTAGCATGACATATTTAAAGTGCTGAAGGAAAACAACTTATATCCTATAATGTCCTAGAATAGTATATCCAGCAAAAATATTCTTCAAATCTGAAGGAGAAATACTTTCCTAGACAAGCAAAAGCTGAGAAATTTTATTAACACTAGACCTGTTCTATAAGAAATGCTAAAGAGAGTTCTTCAATCTGAAAGAAAAGGATGTTAATGAGGAAAAAGAAATCATCTGAAGATACAAAACTCACTGCTAATAGTAAATACACAGAAAAATGCACAATATTATAACACTGTAATTGTGGTATGTAAATTACTCATATCTTGAGTAGAAAAATGAAAAGATAAGTCAATCAAAAATAATAACTACAACTTTTTAAGACATAGTACATTAAGATACAAATAGAAACAAAAAAATTTAAGAATGAGAGGAAGAAGTTAAAGTGTAGATTTTTTATTAGTTTTCTTTTTTCTTGTTTGTTCATGCAATGTCATAAATAAACATAAACAAAGTGTTATCATCAGTTTAAAATAATAGGTTACAGCAGTAAAACTGGAAGCTCTCAGAAAAAAAATGGCAGATAGGAGGCAGGACTAACTTGCAGCTCCCACTCAGATGGACAGAACAGCACATGAAAACTCACGCTGTGAACTTTTGCTCCAAGAACCACTGCAGGAACATACCAAGAAAAACAAAAGGATTCACAGACCCTTTGAAAGAAGTGGCTTTCCACTGCAAACTCCATGAGACAGCCCAAAATCTGTCAGTTCCAAAAGTGTGAAGGGGGAAAGCCTGCCTCTGAACACACATCCGCACTGGGGAATCTGAAAATCGAGATCATAGGAGAAGGATTTATCCTTACCTAAAGCTTAAATAAATGTAGAGAGCCAAGCAAATTATAAAAGTAGAAGTAGCAGCAGGAAGAGCCCTGTAGGCACTCCCAGTCCTCAGGGAAGCCATTTCTGATTTTATCTCATAGGGGTCCTTGGGCAGGGCAGTCAGTGGAATTGGGGAAGGGTCACAGGGAAAAGGAGGCTTCCAAAGGAACTTTGTAATAGTTTTGACTGAGCATGAATTTTCCTGGGCAAAAAAGTTGGGTTAAGAGGGTGAACAAGAAGTACAGATACAAGCACAGAAGCTGCAGCAGGCAGGGAGGGGCAAGAGCTGAAAGTCCTGCTTGCTTTCTCAATGGGGAGGCTTGTAGACTGAGGCAGGACCTCAACCCTATGCACCAGAAGCCTGGATATAAATTCAGCTCTCTTGGCTGTTGGGAGAGCCGGTGGGAGTCAGACTGACATTGCTGGCTGCATGGGAGCTGGGTGAGGCCTGTTGTGTTAGTCTGTTTTCACACTGCTGATAAAGATACACCCAACACTGGGAAGAAAAAGAGGTTTAATTAGACTTACAGTTCCACATGGCTGGGGAGGCCTCAGCATCATAGTGGGAGGCAAAAGGCACCTCTTATATGGTGGCAGCAAGAGGAAAAAATGAAGACGATGCAAAAGCGGAAACCCCTGATAAACTGTCAGATCACATGAGACTTATTCACTACCATGAGAACATTATGGGGGAACTACTCCCATGACCCTAATTATCTCCCACTGGGTCCCTCACACAACATGCATGAATTATGGGAGTACAATTCAGGATGAGATATGGGTGGAGACACAGAGCCAAACCATATCACCTGTCACTGCTGGCTTTCCCTGATTTCCCTGGCAATGTGTATGAAGCAGGAGAGGCAGCCATAATCACCCTTGGATCATAGCTCCATTGGCCTGAGAACTTCTCCCATATCCCACACAGTGCCCACAGCAATCGCCACCCAAGAAAAGCCTGAGCTCAGATATGTGTAACCCTGCCCCAACCTGATGGTTTTTCTCTACCCGCCCTGGTAGCCAAAGACAAAAGACATAAGCTTATAGGAGCTCTATGGTCCAACCCATTGCCTGAGAAATCTGAATACTTATCTAGGTGACCTTAGGGCAATCTTGTATACTACTACTATATTACTTGTATACTACTACTGCTACTATACTACTGCAGCTGATGCTGTCTTGAAAATGTTACCTCCTGGTTGGAGGTCAACCAACTTAAGCCATTACAGCAACCCATAACAGAACAATCCTGTTCCAAGGAAGGAGAAAACAACAGCTAATTCCATTATGTTTAATATCCTGACTAATCAGAGGTCCTGAGTCTGTCCACATGACAACTTCATTGCTAGTGTAATCAACACTTGAGAAAACAAGTGCACTAAACAACGCTACAGCCAAGGACTCTCACAGAGTCCACTTCACTCCCCAGCTACCTCCACCAAAGCAGGTACTGGTATCCATGGCTGAGAGACCTGAAGATGGATAACATCACAGGACTCTTTACAGGCACTCCCCACTACCAACCTAGAGCCTGGTAGCTCCACTGGATGGCTAGACCCAGAAAAGCAATGACAATCACGGCAGTAAAGCTCTCAGGAAGCCCTATCCCTAGGGCAAGGGGGAGAATACCACATCAAGGGATCACACCATGGGAAAAAAAGAATCCGAACAGCAACCTTTGAGTCCCAGATCTTCCCTGTGATATAGTCTGCCCAACTGAGAAGAAACCAGAAAAAACACTTCTGGTAATATGACAAAACAAGGGTCTAGAACACTGCCAGAAGATGACACTAGCTCACCAGCAATGGATTCAAACCACGAAAACATCTCTGAATTGCCAGAAAAAAAAATTCAGAAGGTTGATTATTAAGCTACTCAAGGAGGCACCAAAGAAACATGAAAAACAATTTCAAGACATTTTTTAAAAAAATGCAGGATGTGGGTGAAAAAAATCTCCAGATGAATAGATATTATCATAAAAAGCAATCACAACTTCTGGAAAGGAAAGACACACTTAGAGAAATGAAAAATACACTGGAAAGTTTCAACAATAGAATTGAACAAGTAGAAGAAAGAAATTCGGAGCTTGAAAATGAAGCTTTCAAATTAACCCAATCTGACAAAGACCAAATAAATAAATAAATAAATAAACAATGCTTCCAAGAAGTTTGGGAGTATGTTAAATGACCAAACCTAGGAATAATTACTGTTCCTGAGGAAGAAGATAAATCTAAAAGTTTGGAAAACTTGTTTGAGGGAATAATCAAAGAAAACTTCCCTGGCCTTGCTAGAGATCTAGACATCCAAATACTAGAAGCTCAAAGAACACCTGGGAAACGCATTGCAAAAAGATAATCACCTAGGCAGATAGCCATCAGGTTATCTAAAGTCAAGCCAAAGGAAATAATCTTAAGAGCTGTAAGGCAAAAACACATCAGGTAACTTATAAAGGAAAACCTATCAGATTAACAGCAGATTTCTCAGTAGAAACCCTACAAGCTGTTAGGGATTGGGGTCCTATCTTTAGCCTCCTTAAGCAAACTAACTATCAGCCAAGAATTTTGTATCCAGCAAAACTAAGCTCTATAAATGAAGGAAAGATAGTCTTTTTCAGACTAACAAATGCTGACAGAGTTCACCACTACTATGCCAGCACTATAAGAACTGCTAAAAGGAGTTCTAAATCTTGAAAGAAAACCTCAAAATACACCAAAATAGAACCTCTTTAAAACATAAATGTTATAGGGCCTATAACACAATAATACAATTTTAAAAACCCAAGATATTCAGACAACAACTAGCACGATGAATAGAATAGCATTAATACCTCACATGTCAATACTAATGTTGAATGCAAATGGCCTAAATGCTCCACTTAAAAGATACAGAATTGCAGAATGGATAAGAATTCACCAACTAAGTATCTACTGTCTTTAAGAGACTCACCTAACACATAAGGACTCACATAAACTTAAGGTAAAGGGTTGGAAAAAGATATTCCATGCAAATGGACACCAAACTGAGCAGGAGTTACCTATTCTTACATTAGACAAAACAGACTTGAAGGCAACAACAGTTAAAAAAGGCATTATTATTATATTATATATTATTATATTATATAATGATAAAAGGACTAGTCCAACAGGAAAATATCACAATCCTAAATATATATGCACCTAACACTGGAGCTCCCAAATTTATAAAACAATTACTACTAGACCTGAGAAATGAGAAAGATGGCAACATAATAATAGTGGAGGACTTCAGTACTCTACTGACAGCACTAGACAGGTCATCAAGATAGAAAGTCAACAAAGAAACAATGGACTTAAACTATACCCTAGAACAAATGGACTTAACAGATACTTACAGAACATTCTACACAACAACTGCAGAATATACATTCTATTTATCATCACATGGAACATTCTCCAAAATAGACCATATGATAGACCACAAAACAAGTCTCAGTGAATTTTTAAAAAATGAAATGATATTAAGTACACTCTCAGACCACAGTGGACTGAAATTAGAAATTGACTCCAAAAGGAACCCTCAAGACCATGCAAATACATGGAAATTAAATAAACTGCTCCTGAATGATCTCTGGGTCAACAATGAAATCAAGATGAAAACTAAAAAATTCTTTGAAATGAATGATAATAGTGATGCATCCTATCAAAACTTCTGGGATACAGCAAATGCAGTACTAAGAGGAAAGTTTATAGCATTAAATGCCCACATTGAAAAGTCGGAAAGAACACAAATAGACAACCTGCAGCCACACCTCAAGGATCTAGAGAAACAAGAGCAAACCAAACCCAAACCCATCAGAAGAAAAGAAATAATGAAGATCAGAGTGGAACTAAATGAAATTGAAACAACAACAGAAATACAAAAGATAAATGAAACAAAAAGTTGGTTCTTTGAAAAGATAAACAAAATTTGTAGATCATTAGTGAGATTAACCAAGAAAAGAAAATAGAAGATCTAAATAAGCTCAATTAGAAATGAAACGGGAGATATTACAACTCATACCACAGAAATCCAAAGATCATGGCCAGGCAAGGTGGCTCATGCCTGTAATCCCAGCACTTTGGGAGGCCCAGGCAGGCAGATCACAAGGTCAGGAGATTGAGACCATTCTGGCTAACACGGTGAAACCGCGTCTCTATTAAAAAATACAAAAAAAATTAGCCGGGCGTGGTGTCGGCTGCCTGTAGTCCCAGCTACCCGGAAGGCTGAGACGGGAGAATGGCGTGAACCCAGGAGGTGGAGCTTGCAGTGAGCCGAGATCGGACCACCGCACTCCAGCCTGGGCGACAGAGCGAGGCTCCATCTCAAAAAAAAAAAAGGAATCCAGACATCATTCAAGGCTACCATGAACACATTTATGTGTGCAAACTAGAAAACCTGGAGGAGATGGATAGATTAAACCAGGAAAAAAATAGAAACTCCAAACAGACTAATAACGAGCAGCAAGATTGAAATGGTAATTTAAAAATTCCCACCAAAAAAAGTCTGGGAAAGGATGGATTCACAGCTGAATACTATCAGACTTTCAAAAAAGAACTGGTACCAATCCTACTGGAACAATTCCAAAAGATAAAGAGGGAATCCTCCCTAAATCATTCTATGATTTAATCATAGATTAGGGACATAACAAAAAAAGAAAACTACAGAAACATATCCCTGATTAACATAGATGCAAAAATCCTCAACAAAATACTAGCTAACTAAATCCAACAGCATATCAAAAAGAAAATCCACCATGATGAAGTTGATTTCATACAAGGGATGCAGGGATTGTTTAACATATGCAAGTCAATAAATGTGATACACCACATAAACAGAATTAAAAACAAAAATTATATGATCATCTCAATTGATGCAGCAAAACCAATTGTCAAAATCCAGCATTCCTTTGATTATAACCTTCAGCAAAATTGGCATAAAAGGGACATACCTTAAAATAATAAAAACCATCTATGACAAATGCAAAACCAGCAGTATACTGATCAGGGAAAACTTGAAAGCATTACTCCCAAGAACTAGAACAAAACAAGGATGCCCACTTTCACCACTTCTATTCAACATAGTACTGGAAGTCCTAACCAGAGCAATCAGAAAAGACAAAGAAATAAAGGGCATCCAGATTGGTAAAGGGTAAGTCAAACTGTTGCTGTTTGCCAATGATGTAATCATATACCGAGAAAATCCTAAAGACGTATCCATAAAGTTCCTAGATCTGATAAATGAATTCAATAAAGTTTCACAATATAAAATCAATGTATGCAAATCAGTGGCACTGCTATACACCAACAGCGACCAAGCTAAGAATCAAATCAAGAACTCAACCCCTTTTACAATAGCTGCCAGAAAAAATTAAATACTTAGGAATATACCTAACCAAGGAGTTGAAAGACCTCTACAAGGAAAACTACAAAACTTTGCTCAAAGATATCATAGAAAACACAAACAAATGGAAACACATCCCATGCTCATAAATGGGTGGAATAGATATTGTGAAAATGACCATACTGCCAAAAGCAATCTGCAAAATCAATGCAATTCTCATCAAAATACCACTATCATTCTTCACAGAACTAGAAAAACATCCTAAAATTTATACAGAGCCAAAAAAGGGTCCACATAGCCAAAGCAAGACTATGCAAAAAGAACAAATCTGGAGGCATTACGTTAGCTGACTTCAAACTATACTACAGGGCTATAATCACCAAAATAGTGTGGTACTGGTATAAAAATAGGCACATAGACCAATGGAACAAAAGAGAGAATCCAGAAATATAGCCAAATGCTTACAGCAGCTGATCTTCAACAAAGCAAACAAAAACATAAAGTGAGGAAAGAACATCCTATTCAGCAAATGGTGCTAGGATAATTGGTAAGCCACATGTAGAAGAATGAAACTGGATCCCTATCTCTCACTTTATACAACAATCAATTCAAGATGGATCAAAGACTTAAATTTAAGACCTGAAATTATAAAAATTATAGAAGATAACATCAGAAAAGCTCTTCTAGACATTGGTTTAGGCAAAGAGTTCATGACCAAGAACCCAAAAGCAAATGCAACAAAAACGAAGATAAATAAATGTGACTTAATTAAACTAAAAAGCTTCTGCACCACAAAAGAAATAATCAGCAGAGCAAACAGACAACCACAGAGTGGGAGAAAATATTTGCAAATTATGCATCCAACAAAGGACAAATATCCAGAGTCTACAAGGAGCTCAAAGAAATCAGCAAGAAAAAAACAAATAATCCTATCAAAAAGTGAGCTAAGGACATGAATAGACAATTCTCAAAAGAAGATATACAAATGGCTGACAAACATATGCTCCACATCACTAATTAACAGGGAAATTCAAATCGAAACCACAGTGTGATACTCCTTACTCCTGCAAGAATGGCCATAATTTTAAAAAATCAAAAGATAATCAATGTTGGCATGGATGTGGTGAAAAGAGAACATGTTTACACTGCTAGTGGGAATATAAACTAGTACAACCACTATGGAAAATGATATGGAGATTCCTTAAAGAACTACAAGTAGATCTACCATTTGATCCAGCAATCCCACTCCTGGATATCTACCCAGAGGAAAAGAAGCCATTACACAAAAAAGACACTTGCACACATGTGTTTATAGTGGCATAATTCACAATTGTGAAAATATGGAACCAACCCAAACGCCCCGCAGGTAATGAGTAGTAGGTTATAAAATACTACTCATCCATAAAAGGGAATAAAACAATGACATTTGCAGCAACCTGGATATGGAGTTGGAGATCATTATTCTAAGTGAAGTAACTCAGGAATTGAAAAACAAACATCTTATGTTCTCACTTATAAGTGGGAGCTAAGCTATGAGGACACAAGGCATAAGAATGATACAATGAACTTTGGGGACTTGGGAGGAATCCAGGTGGGAGAGGATGAGGGATAAAAGGCTACACATTGGGTGCAGTGTACACTACTCAGCTGATGGGTGCACCAAAATCTCAGCAATCACCACTAAAGAACTCATCAGTGTAACCAGACACCACCTGTTCCCCAAAAACTATTGAAATAAAAAAATTAAATAATGAGTCATAAGATATTTGCAAGCCTCATGGTAACCTCAAATCAAAAAATCATACAACACCTACACAAAAAATACAAAGGAAAAAAATGAAAACATACAACCAGATAAAATCATTTTCACTAAGAGGAAGACAGGAAGGAAGAACAAAAGGGATGAGAAGACCATAAAACAAATAAAGAAATGGCAGGAGTAAGTTCTTACTTATCAATAATAACATTGAATATAAATGGATTAAACTCTCCAATCAAAAGACACAGAGTGGCTAAACAGATTTTTTTTTTTTAAAAAAAAAGACCCAACAATCTGTTGCCTACAAGAAATGCACTTCACCTATAAAGATACACATAGACTGAAAATAAAGGGATGGGAAGGTATTCCATGTTAATGGAAACTAAAAAAAGAGCAGGAGTACCTATACTTATATCAGACAAAATAGATTTCAAGACAAAAACTATGAAAGGGGACAAAGAAAGTCATTAAATAATAATAAAGGAGTCAATTCAGCAAGAGGATAACAATTGTAAACATATATGCACACAACATCTGGAGCACCCAGATATGTAAAGCAAATACTTTTAGAGCTAAAAAGAGAGATAAACCCCAATAAAAAGAAGAGCTAGCTGGATGTGGTGTCTCTTGCTTATAATCCCAGCACTTTGGGAGGCGGAGGCAGGGAGGTCACCTGAGGCCAGGAGTTTGAGACCAGACTGGCCAACATGATGAAACCCCATCTCTACTAAAAATACAAAAAAATTAGCTGGGTGTGGTGGTACACACCTGTAATCCCAGCTACTCTGAAGGCTGAGGCAAGAGAATTGCTTGAAACTAGGAGGCAGAGGTTGCAGTGAACCAAGATTGCGCCATTACAGTCCAGCCTGGGCGACAAGAGCAAAACTCCATCTCAAAAAAAAAAAAAAAAGAATGACTGGAGATTTATTTATTTATTTATTTTTATTATTATACTTTAAGTTCTAGGGTACATGTGCACAACGTGCAGGCTTGTTACATATGTATACATGTGCCATGTTGGTGTGCTGCACACATTAACTCATCATTTACATTAGGTATATCTCCTAATGCTATCCCTCCCCTCTTCCTGCTCCCACAATAGGCCCCGGTGTGTAATGTTCCCCTTCCTGTGTTCAAGTGATCTCATTGTTCAATTCCCACCTATGAGTGAGAATATGTGGTGTTTGGTTTTCTGTTCTTGCGATAGTTTGCTGAGAATGATGGTGTCCAGCTGCATCCATGTCCCTACAAAGGACACGAACTCATCCTTTTTTTTTTTTTTTTTTGAGATGGAGTCTCGCTGTGTCGCCCAGGCTGGAGTGCAGTGGCCGGATCTCAGCTCACTGCAAGCTCCGCCTCCCGGGTTTTTACGCCATTCTCCTGCCTCAGCCTCCCGAGTAGCCGGGACTACAGGCGCCTGCCACCTCGCCCGGCTAGTTTTTCGTATTTTTTAGTAGAGACGGGGTTTCACCGTGTTAGCCAGGATGGTCTCGAACTCCTGACCTCGTGATCCGCCCGTCTCGGCCTCCCAAAGTGCTGGGATTACAGGCTTGAGCCACCGCGCCCGGCCTAAACTCATCCTTTTTATGGCTGCATAGTATTCCATGGTGTATATGTGCCACATTTTCTTAATCCAGTCTGTCACTGATGGACGTTTGGGTTGATTCCAAGTCTTTGCTATTGTGAATAGTGCCGCAATAAACATATGTGTTTATGTTTCTTTATAGCAGCATGATTTATAATCCTTTGGGTATATACCCAGTAATGGGATGGCTGGGTCAAATGGTATTTCTAGTTCTAGATCCTTGAGGAATCGTCACACTGTTTTCCACAATGGTTGAACTAGTTTACAGTCCCACCAACAGTGTAAAAGTGTTCCTATTTCTCCACATCCTCTCCAGCACCTGTTGTTTTCTGATTTTTTAATGATTGCCATTCTAAACGGTGTGAGATGGTATCTCATTGAGGTTTTGATTTACATTTCTCTGATGCAATTTTAGAATTGGACAGATTATCCAGACAGAAAATTAGCAAATAAACAGATAACTTAATCTGAAGTGTAGACCAAATGGACTAATAATTATCCACAGAATGCTTCATCCAATGGCTGCAGAGTACACATTCTTCTCCTCAGCACATGGATCATTCTCAGGAAAGACCACTTATTGGACCACAAAACAAGTCTTAAAAATTTCAAAAACATTGAAGTAATATCAAGCATCTTCTCTGACCACAATGTAATAAAAGTAGAAATCAATAACAAAAGAACTTTTGGAAACTATACAAACACATGGAAATTAAACAATATGTTCTTGAATGACAAGTGGATCAATGAAGAAATTAAGAAGAAAATTGGAAAATTTCTTGAAACAAATGAAAATAGAAATGCAACACACCAAAACCTGTTAGACATAGCAAAAGCAGTACTAAGAGCAAAGTTTATAGCAATAAGTGCCTACACTGAAAAAGCAGAAAAACTTCAAAGTAAGCCAAACCCAAAATTAGTAGAAGAAAAGAAATAATAAAGATCAGGCTTCTCTGCCTATGGAGTAGCCATTCTTTTATTCTTTTTTGAGACGAAGTCTGCCTCTGTGGCCCAGGCTAGAGGTACAGTGGCACCATCTCTGCTCACTGCAACCTCCACCTCTCAGGTTCAAGTGATTCTCCTGCCTCAGCTTCCCAATTAGTGGGATTACAGGTGTGTGCCACCATGCCTAGCTAATTTTTGTGTTTTTAGTATAGACAGGGTTTCACTATGTTGGTCAGGCTGGTCTCAAACTCCTGGCCTCAAGTGATCCACCCACCTTGGCCTCCCAAAGTGCTGGGATTACAGGTGTAAGCCACTGTGCCCAGTCCCTTTACTTTCCTCATAAACTTGCTCTCACTGTACTCTGTGGACTTGTCCTGAATTCTTTCTTGCACAAGATCCAAGAACCTTCTCTTGGGGTCTGGACAGGACCCCTTTCCAGTAACATCTTTTTGTTGAACCCCAAAGGGATGATACTGAGGAGACTTCTGACCCAAAAGAAATAGACTGCAGCACTGATTGGCTGACTTTGAGTAAGTGGGGGCATTCACCCAGGTAAAGGATGGGATTGGGTTAGGGGCCCAAGTTAGGATACTTAAAGTCTCTCCTAAGACAGAGAGGATTAAAGGTCCTTAATAAAAGGTAAGAACACTTGATTAAACTAGCGTTCAAAGACCAACTTAGAAAGGTTAGAGTCCTTCCTAAGATTTAGGGGGTTAGAGGCCTCTCTCAGTAAAGTCCCTCTCAGCTAAGAATGGGTTTGGCACTACAGGATGTTAACTGTTATTCTCTTTGGATTAATCTGCCTTGTATTCTTTGCTGACAGCTATGGGTGACAGCATTAGGCATGTACAGCACTGAGGGACATGGGGAGCTTCCTCCTCCCTAAAGGGGAAAACTTGAGAGCTGATGAGACTGCTAGAAAAGATCCATTCGCAACCGACAAGTGACTGCCCGAACTTTTAATACAATGTCACAGCAATGGGTGGGTCTTTCACTGGCCTCCCTGAGTTCTTCACCTCCCCCATCCTGCCTCAGGCAATGCTTCTCTCTCTCTCTCTCTCTCTCTCTCTCTGTATGTGTGTGTGTGTGTGTGTGTGTATGCAAACTAGTTGTGGAAATGGTAAACATCACTATATTTTGCAAAGTTTTAATCAATGGGGACAAGAATTCATGAGGATAGTCTTAAGTTGTAGCCAATTTGGTGTGCTTTGTGCATCTTTCTGTGTTCTATAATGGACAGGGGTGCCTTAGGATAGAACACAGGCTTAGGACCCCATAAGCCTGCTGTTCAAGATGGCCCAGCAAACTGTTCAGTTATAAATTTTGCTGTGGATTCTCAAAAAAGAAAAAAAAAAAAAAAAAAAAAAACTGGATAAAGTTTTCCTCTCATCTTATTTCATGTCCTTGGGAGCTTGACCCTGTAACCATCTGGCAGTACTTTCTCTTGGTCTCCACCATCCAATGGCAGCCTGGGTTCAGGGTTCAGTTCCTGACTTAGGGAATGAGTCCTTTATCTGTCTGTGTATTTATATGTGTTGTGTATGTGATATGAAAGAGCTTTGATTAATTGGTTTAAAAATAATAAGAGCTTAAATCAAATATTTTGTCAGAAAAGTAAAAAGTGAAATGCCTTTTAGTTCACATGTCTTAAATAATCTTTGGGAAATAAAACTACTTTTTCATGCAAAGTGTGTAATAAAAATGAAATATGTTTTGGGTGAAATCCTACAAAAAGCCATAGGAGTGTGGACATTTTTGCCTAGATTAAAGGGTTAAAGGATTGTTTTAAGTGAGATAGGGAAAATCTAAAGGTTTGAACAAGTTGTGGAAGGTTTATTTAAAAAATTAATTGTAAAAGAAATTCTGTATGTGAACATATTGGCTAAAGTTAAAGGGGTAATATACAGTTTTTCTGTAAATTGAACATTGGAATAAAAGCACAGCAGGTTTTTCTTAGAACACTGATCTGCTCTTTAACAAAAATTTGTAAAGGGGTATAAAATGTTCATAAGAATCTTATCTTATGGTCAAACTGATAAAGATTGGATAGATTTGTCTACAAAGTTTTATTATGGATTGGGTTTAACAGTAATGATACACTAATGTAAAGATGAAATTTGGCTTATTAGGTATAAAAATCATACAGAAAGCATTGTCAAATATAAAATACTGTTTTGCTTTCTTTGGGCTGTATTCATATAAATATGTTATTGGTATGTGTTCCAAAATTATGGGAAACTCCTATAATTCTGATATGACTTAGTGTATATTATTAACAATTATAATTGTTATGCAAAATTATTGTATGCCACAGAAGGAACCAAAATTTCCTAGTCAATTGTGGCTTTAATAGTGGCTGTCCTAACTAAAACTTTTTGTCATCCACAGACAATTGTTGTCTTGTTTGAATCCTCTTTTAAAGGTGGCTTTTAATAAGCTATAGGACTTTTACAGGTGCTCTTGAATGCAGATTTCTGATAACTTTGGAGATTATGATATTAGAATAGAGGAAAAACTCAAAACTCTCATAGAGAGCTGGAATGTTAATAAATATCAAGCAGAACAGGAGTTAACTGCATGGACTGAACTAATAAAAAACTGAAGTAATTCTTTTTTTTTACTTTTTGCTCAAAATGTTGCTGATCCTTTGTTTTTCAGAGTCAAGGAAGCATTTCAGCTATTTACAGCTTTTAACAACTGAGTAAAGTATACTGTCATGGACAAAATTTGGAGCATATTTGTTTCTCTCTACCTGATTTCTCCAGAATTTGGAGACTATTTGTGAGTATTGCGTAAGTGCAATAAGAATCTGTTTTGATTTATAACAGGACACAATTGAAGAAACTGGTTATTTTACCAAGGCTTTGACTGGAATGATTTGCTTTCCTTTAACAGATCTAACTTGACTTACAGAGCCAGTAAAAGCCCCTTGGGAAAACTGGCCTCATACCTTGTCTACACAGTCCCTGTACAGGGTTCCTGGCCTGTGGTAAGTAAAGAATGTCACTTTCTGACAGCCCAGGAGCCCCAAGTTATATTGGTACCTCAAGAGGAGAGTAATTTACCCAACTCATATTTATTTGATGGCACAAACCCTGATTGGGGCTCAGCTCTAAAAAATAGTCTTATCTAAGATTCCTTTGTATGGAACAAAGTTCTGTCAAAGCCAACTTAAAAGCCTATATAAATAAAAACTAAATAAATATAAAATAAAATACATTAAAAAAATACATAAATAAAATAAAAAATAATTATTCTTGATGCACTTTATACAAATAATCAGGCCAAGTACAAGACTAAAACTTATTTTTACAAACAAATCGGTCCTATTATGATTTGTCTTTAGAACAAACAGGCAACTGGAGAGACAAAAATATATTTCAAACACTGCACTTGTTATTAGATTCTAGTCTCATTAGTTGTTTTTAAGGTTTTTTCTGCAATTTATACTAACCCTGCTTATTTCTATGAACCAACCAGTGATCTCTGGCTGCTGCTCAGAAGAAACAAGAGGAATGGGTAATGTACAAACTCTGGATCAATATTCTAATTCTGGGCACATGTTAGAATCAGCTAGCAACCCCATATCACCTTGGTTCCAACAGTTGCCCAGTTCATGGAAAACCTTCTTATTTAGTTTACTTGAAATAATTTTGCTTTAGAGTTGTGGAATATATTGCTGTTGTACTCTTTGTGTAGGCGTGCAGAATAAGTTTACTCAACATTTTCTTAAATACTTATTAATCTTTCAGATATCACATTTTATTGGAACTCAAGAGTTATGAATGGCCCTTGCCATATCAACACTTTCTGACAGAGCTACTCTGAACCCTGAATGCAAGATACCCAATAGTTAGGCAGGAATATCATCACCCCTAATCAGCCTGAAGAAGTTACAGAAGATGGATCTTCAACTACCTACAACCCTTAGGATTACAATTCTCTTATATAAGGGAGGAGGGAAATGTAAGAGACATTTGAACCAGAGCAACTCCATCCTCCTGAGGCAGAAGAATCACTTGAACCTAGGATGTGGAGGTTGCAGTAAGCCAAGATCACACCACTGTACTCCAGCCTGGGTGACAGAGTGAGACTGTCTCAAAAAAAAAGAAAGAAAGAAAAGAAAAATCAGTAGCATTTCTATATCCCAACAACAAACAATATGAAAAAGAAATCAGGAAAGTAATCCCATTTACAACAGCTACAAATAAAATGAAATACCCAGGAATTAACTTTATCAAATAAGTGAAAGATCTCTACAATGAATGCTACAAAACATTGATGAAAAAAATTGAAGAGGACACAAAGAAAGGAAATATATTCTATGTTCTTGGAATGGAAGAATCAATATTGTTAAAATATTCATACTATCCAAAGCAATCTACAGATTCAAAATACCAATTTCCATCAAAATACCAATGACATTCTTTGCAGGAATTGAAAAAAAATCATAAAATTTATATGGAACCACAAAAGACCCAGAATAACCAGAGCCATCCTGAGAAAAAGGAACAAAGCTGGAGGAATCTCATTACCTGACATCAAATTATACTACAGAGCTATAGTAACCAAAACAGCATGGCAATGGCATAAAAACAGACACATAAACCAATGGAAGAGAAAAGATAACCCAGAAACAAATCCACACACCTACAATGAATTCATTTTTTTTTTTTTTTTTTTTTTGAGACGGAGTCTCGCTCTGTCGCCCGGGCTGGAGTGCAGTGGCCGGATCTCAGCTCACTGCAAGCTCCGCCTCCCGGGTTCACGCCATTCTCCGGCCTCAGCCTCCTGAGTAGCTGGGACTACAGACGCCCGCCACCTCGCCCGGCTAGTTTTTTGTATTTCTTAATAGAGACGGGGTTTCACCATGTTAGCCAGGATGGTCTCGATCTCCTGACCTCGTGATCCGCCCGTCTCGGCCTCCCAAAGTGCTGGGATTACAGGCTTGAGCCACCGCGCCCGGCCAATGAATTCATTTTTTTAAAATTATTGTACTTTAAGTTCTAGGGTACAGGTGCACAATGTGCAGGTTTGTTACATATGTATACATGTGCCATGTTGGTGTGCTGCACCTGTCAACTCGTCATTTACATTAAGTATATCTCCCAATGCTATCCCTCCCCCCTCCCTCTGCCCCATGACATGCCCCAGTGGGTGATGTTCCCCACCCTGTGTCCAGGTGTTCTCATTGTTCAATTCCCATCTATGAGTGAGAGCATGTGGTGTTTGGCTTTCTATCCTTGCCATAGTTTGCTGAGAATGATGGTTTCCAGCTTCATCCATGTCCCTACAAAGGACATGAACTCATCTTTTTTATGGCTGCATAGTATTCCATGGTATATATGTGCCACATTTTCTTAATCCAGTCTATCACTGATGGATGTTTGGGTTGGTTCCAAGTCTTTGCTATTGTGAATAGTGCTGCAATAAACATACGTGTGCACGTATCTTTATAGCAGCATGATTTATAATCCTTTGGGTATGTGCCCAGTAATGGAATGGCTGGGTCAAATGGTATTGCTAGTTCTAGATCCTTGAGGAATCGCCACACTGTCTTCCACAATGGTTGAACTAGTTTACAGTCCCACCAACAGTGTAAAAGCGAATGAAGTCATTTTCAACAAAGGTGCCAAGAGCATATATTGGGGAAAGAACAGTCTCTTCAATAAATAGGATGGGAAAACTGGATATCCATATGCAAAGGAATGAATCTAGACCCCTATCTCTTGCCATATACAAAAATAAAATCAAAATGAATGAAAGACTTAAACCTAAGACCTAAAACTATGAAACTACTAAAAGAAAACACTGGGGAGGCCAGCAGCCATGAGTCAGGGTTAGAGTGGTCTGTGCACTAGCTGGTCAAAAAGAGAGAGAGAGAGAGAGAGACCGGAGAAGACATTGGAGAAACTCTCCAGGAAATTGGTGTGGGCAAAGATTTCTTGAGTAATAACCCACAAGCACAGGCAACCCACACAAAAATGGACAAATGGGATCACATCAAGTTAAAAAGCTTCTGCACAGAAACAGAAACAAGCAACAAAGTGAAGAGACAATCCACAAATAAGAGAAAATATTTGCAAACTATCCATCTGACAAAGGATTAATAACCAGAATTCATAAGGAGCTCAAACAACTCTATAGGGGAAAAGTCTAATAATCTAATTTTAAAATTCGATTTTATAAAAAATCTAATAATCTCAGGGCAAGAGTTCTGAATAGACATTTCTCAAAATAAGACGTACAAATGGCAAACAGGTATATGAAAAGGTGCTCAACTTCACTGAGCATCAAAGAAATGCAATATAAAACTGCAATGAGATATCATCTCACCCCAGTTAAAATGGATTTTATCCAAAAGTTAGACAACAACAAATCCCGAGGAGGATGTGGAGAAAAGGAAACCCTCATACACTGTAGGCAGGAATGTAAATTAGTACAGCCACTATGAAGAACAGTTTGGCGGTTCCTCGAAAAACTAAAACCAGAGCTACCATAAAATCCAGCAATGCCACTGTTAGTTACATACTCCCCAGAAAAGGAAATTAGTGTATCAAAAAGATATCTGCACTTCCATGTTTTTTGCAGCACTATTCACCATAGCCAAGATTTAGAAGTAACCTAAGCGTCCATCAACAGATGAGTGGATAAGTAAAATATGGTACATATACACAATGGAATAATATTCAGCCACAAAAAAGAATGAGATCTTGTCATTTGCAAGAACATGGATGGAACAACATGTATGGATCATTATGCTAAGTGAAATAAGCCAGGCACAGAAAGACAAAGATCGCATGTTCTGACTTACTTGTGAGAGCTAAAAATTAAAACTCATGGAAACAGTACAAAGATAGTTACCAGAGGCTGGGAAGAGTAGTGAGCGGGTGAGAGGGAAGTGAGAATGGTTAATGGGTACCAAAAAAATAGCTAGAAAGAATGAGTAAGACCTAGTATTTGCTAGCACAACAGGGTAGCTATAGTCAAAAATAATTTAATTGTACATTTTTAAATAGCCAAAATAATATAATTGGATTGTTGGTAACACAAAAAATGATTCTTGAAGTGATGGATATCCCATTTACCCTGATGTAATTATCATGCATTGCATGCCTGTATCAAATATCTTATGTAACCCACAAATACATACACCTACTATGTACCCACAATATTTTAAAAACTTTTTTAATTAGTATAACCACTATGGAGAATGGTTTTGAGATTTTAAAAAACTGAAAATAGAACTTTCATACGATCCAGCAATCCCACTGCTAGGTTATACTCAACAGAAAGGATATCAGGATATCAAAGAGATATCTGCACTCCCATGTTTATTGCAGCACTATTCACAATAGCCAAGATTTGGAAGCAACCTTAGTGTCTATCAACAGACAGATGGATAAAGCAAATGTGGGGCTAAGGCTAGGGGATCACTTGAGCCCAGGAGTTCAACACTAGCCCTGGAAACATAGCACAACCTTGTCACTACAAAAAAAAATTGAAAAAATTAGCCAGCCATAGTAGTATGCACCTCTAGTCCCATCTACTCAAGAGGCTGAGGAGGGAGGAACACCTGAGCCCAGGAGGTCAAGACTGCAGTAGTCCTTTATCACACCACTGCACTCTAGCCTGGGGGAGAGAGAAAGACCCTGTCAAAAAAAAAAAAAAGGCAAAGAAAATGTAGTGTATATATATATATAAAATGGGGTACAATTCAGCCATTTAAAAATAAATGAGATTCTGTCATTTGCCACAACATGGATGGAACTGAAAGTCATTATGTTAAATGAAACAAGCCAGGCACAGAAAAACAAATTTTGCATATTCTCACTTATTTGTGGGAGCTAAAAATTAAAACAATTGAATTTATGAAGACAGAGAGTAAAACAATGGTTACCAGAGGCTGGGAAGGGTAGCTGCAGGTCGGGGGAGGAAATGGGGATGGTTGATGGGTACAAAAATATAATTAGATAGAATGAATAAGATCTAATATGTGATAGCACAACAGAGTGACTATAGTCAACAATTTATTCTACATTTAAAAATAACGAAGAGTATAATTGAATTGTTTGTAACACAAAGAAAGGATAAATACTCAAGGTGATGGACACCTCATTTACCCTGATGTGATTATTATACATTGTATGCCTGTATCAAAATATCTCATGTACCCTGTAAATATATATACCCACTATGTACCCATAAAAATTAAAAATTAAAAAAATGGGGACAGAACACCAGGTGGGATGCACAGCCATGGTGATAGAGCACAAGGACTCAGGGCTCAGGAGGAAGAGCCCCTGAAAAGGAAATTCCTGCCTGTTTCAGGGTTAAATTCAAGGCCTCTGCCATTTAATGCAGCTCACATGATATAGGGTGATTATAATTAAACCGCACATTGCATCAAAGGAACTACCAATGGTAAGGTTGTGAGAACACAACGATTAACGATGAATTTGGTTTGGCTGTAAAACACTAATTTTTTAGTGACTAATTTCAGTCACTTACATAAACTACTAAACATTTAAGTATAAATACTGTTTAGCATAACAATATGCACACAACTGGAAAATACACCTGGAAATATATAATTAATTTAAAATGTCATAATAATTAAAGGAGCTTTTCAGTATTTAGCCAAATTCCTTATACTGGATAGGCAGTTACTAGTCTGAGCTAAGTCTGCTTGATTCTCTGTCATAACAAATTTAACAGCCCTAACACATTTCTTCATGTCAATCAATCAACAAACACTGAGAACTGCCTTTGCAAAATGGCTATGCTCGGCATTATGGTTGATATAAAGAAGAAAGTTGACTTACGGAGTTTACGATCTGGCTAGATGTTATATACTTAAACAAAAATAATATAAAACAGAAAGAAAGCTGTAAGAGTGAATAACAGGTACAGACAAGCAAAGACATATTTATGGGATTGTCATTTGTGTCAGGTAAACAGAGAAACAGGTAGTTTTATGGATGAAGCAAGGATGTCTAATCTCAGAGCAACCAGATATGTCTAAACAATATAAAAGTAAATGTCGAGGTAGTAACAACCATTGGCATGCAGCCAATCCCTGTGCAGAGTTGTGATGGCAGTGCTAATCCACATATTCAGACTCGCGTGCTCCTAGATGACACCTCAGAAACGTGATGGGACATTCAGGCATGCCTAAACTAAATGTTTGAAAACGCATTACAAAAAAAAGATGGATGTAAATTGTGTTGTGGCCCAAGGGAAGCCATGATAAAATCTCAGTAAAAGACTTGTAACTTTCTCCCTAGTCAAGAAGGAGATCATGTCCATAGCTTACCATCTTGGTCAGGCAGAGACAAGTGGTAAGCACAAATATTTGATCCTCCTATTAAAGTGGTTAAGGAGACCATGACTCCTCTCATGAGCTGGCTAGAGGGCAAAGGGAAGTGTCAGGCTCTGATTCCACAATTACCCTGTCTGAAAACAGAATCTTTGCCTTACAGAATTGAAGTTACCCTTCCAGAGAATCTGAGAAAAGTCTTCAGAAAGGAAAGTGAGGCATGATGTGAGGTATGAATAACTAAAAGCATGTAGAATTCTACAAGGCAGAAAGAGGAGTCAAAATACAGATGTGACCTCCAGGGCTCTGTTTGACTCTTATTAAGACATTACCCGCTCTCTTCTACTAACCCAAACCACCTCCTGCCTCACCACTACAGTCTGCAGGGCGAAGCCCAGCTTAGCCTCTATTTCTTTGTTTATGTGAATCAGCACCAGAAGTACAAGCTCCCTAGGTCAGTGCTCAACACCTAGACCCCTCTTCCTTTATGGCTCTAATCTGACCCAATTTCCCACCCTCCCAGCTCTCTACTACTCCAAAATCTCTCTATTCCGCCCTTTGAGTCTCAAGGCTTGCAATCAGCAAAGTCTCTTTTATCTTTAAACTTTTCTTTGAATCACTGGTTTTCAAAGTGTGGGCTGGGATCAACAGCATCACATCATTTGAGAATTTATTACCTCTCCCTTCACTACCATCTGGAGTTATTTTATGTCAATTTGTTTAGAAATAAAAAACAATATAGAAAAAAAAATCGGGAGGGATTGCATTGGGAGTTATACCTGATGTAAATGACGAGTTGATGGGTGCAGCACACCAACAAGGCACAAGTATACATATGTAACAAACCTGCACGTTATGCACATGTACCCTACAACTTACAGTATAATAATAATAAATAAATTAAAAAAAAAAAAAAAAAAGAAAAAAAAATTATAAAAAAAAATGTAAAAAAAAAAAAAAAAAAAAAGAAAAAAAAATCGTAGAGTCATTCAGAGAAGTGAGTGATTACTTATCTAAGGAACACCACGTCATTGTCATCTGTGAATTTTACACCATTTCTACTCCAAATGGAGTCATGAACCAGTGCCAGTACCCAAACTATCTGTTACTAGTCTACAGGAAGACAAGTACGGAAATTGAAAATAAAGGTTTAGCAACACATAGCAAATTGACTGTGACTTTAAGTCTTATTAATACAATAATAATTTTTAATGAAGCCTGAAAAAAAAAAGGAGGACAAATTCTCAGGCCCCATCTCCAACCTACTGAACGTGAATCTCTGTGAAGAGGGGCCCAGTGATCAACATTGAAACAAGCCCTCCAGGAGATTCATTAGTTGACGAACGGCATCTGCAAGGATTCTCCTTCCAAGACCTTCAAGGAGCAGCCTATGCTCCTGCCTTGATCACTACAGTGACCACCTCCCTTCTTGGATAGCAAGTAAAATACCCCCCAATAAAAAATAATAAAATAACCCATCCTAAAATAGCAAAACAACCACCTTTTCTGCCTTTTATCTTCACCTCTCACTTCTAATACCCACCCCCTTCTCTCTCTCTCTCTCTCTCACACACACACACATAACCCCTGAATTATCCAGTCTGAATTCCTCAGAACTAATTCTCTTTTCTTTTACCCTAAAACAATGATCTCCGTATCTTTTTTTTAGTTCACATTTCATAAGTTAAAAAAAATTAAACAGAGACTTGTCAAATATGTATATTTATATGAAGTATGTACATATATGGCTATAATAATATACTCTATATATTCTAAAACAAAAACTAAGAATAGAAAAAATAAAATATTTGTTAAAAAAATTGTTAAATAAAAAATGAGGAATCATTATGCATCCCAATGATTCATATCGTGCAAATAACTTCGGGGGCATTAGCTTTGAAGGAATCAAGAAATTGCAGGATCAGGCCAGGTGCGGTGGCTAACGCCTATAATCCCAGCACTTTAGGAGGCCGAGGCGGGTAGAGCACCTGAGGTCAGGAGTTTAAGACCAGTCTGGCCAACATGGTGAAACCCCTCTACTAAAAATACAAAAATTAGCCGGGCACGGTGGCAAGTGCCTGTAATCCCAGCTACTTGGGAGGCTGCGGCAGCAGAATCACTTGAACCCGGGCAGCAGAGGTTGCAGTGAGCTGAGACCACGCCATTGCACTCCAGCCTGGGCAACAAGAGTGAAATTCTGTCTTAAAAAAAAAAAAAAAAAAAAGAAGAAGAAAAGAAAAGAAATTGCAGGGTCAAGTTTCCACTACAAGTTTCTAGACCTACTACACGGGCAGCACCAGAGATACAGGGGTCCTCTGACTAGGTGTCCAAATAAATATTTAATGACCAAATCACTGAGAAAAATTCCTGGCTTGAAACATTAGTGAATGTTGGTGGTGTAAACACTCCCACTGTGGCTGCTTTCAAGCTGCCCACCTGATGCTGCTGAACTTAGGAAGAGATGTGCACGACCGTCTCTCACATGCCAGCGCAAGCCAGTTCCAGCACTTGATTCTTGTGCCCACACTTTCTTGATTAAGGCCTATTTTTCAGTTAATTTCCTTTTTTCTAGGGAACTGGTTTTCTAATTAACCATTTGCTAATTAACTTGCTCTTTCTTAATTTCTCAAAGTCCCTGCTATGGTGGGGTGGATCCTTAGTCTCTCTGGCTTCAGCAGGGATCTCCAGGTCTGACAGGACAGCTGGCCAGGTTTGGGAGCCAGATGTTCACCTGGGATTTGTCCACCTGTCAGGGGAGAGGAGAGAGATGGAGAGAGAAGCAGTGACAGCAATACCTTGAAAATCCTCATCATCTGGCCCTGTGTCAATGGCAGGGGTTAATGCAAATGCACCAAACCTATACAAAGCAGAGCTGGGATTTAGGTCCCTCCAAAGCCCAGGTTCTTAACTCCAGCAGCATCTGCCTACCCACCTCCCTGACCCCCTCCCCACATGCAAATCCCAAACCTGACAGTAGTGAGTATGTAGGAGCTTTTAGAGCTAAGTCAATCTAAAAAAACATTAGTTAACATGACCCACTAATGTGAATTGAGCAATTGCTAGGTAACAGGCACAGTTCCGAGTGCTTTGTAAAGTGCATGCTATGAACATTCCAATTTTGCAGATGACGAAATTGGTTTGGAAAGATTAGACAACTTGCTCTAGGTGACAGAGCTAGTGAGAGGCAAAATTTGGATTTGAACCCACCTAGGCTGACTCTAGGTTCCTCACGTCTCATGTTCTACTGCCTGTCTCTACTATCTGATGTCTTCAGGATGTCTGGTACCGAGGTGGGCTCCGTCTGGAGTAGAAAACCCCAGAGAAGCATGTCCCTGTCCTCAAGATGCTTCCAGAGACCTTACAGCTCCTTAGGAAAACAAGACTAATGCAAATGAAGTAATTAGAAAATCTTAGCAGAGAGCCTGTAATTAGCTGTAATGTAATATCCCCCACGGCTAAGAAAAGTGCTTCCTAGTGAAGGCCATGAGACCTAACCCCTGCCTCCAGAGCTATAATCACTCTTCTAGAAAATCAGAATCTAGGTCAGACAGGGCCCTCGGCTTGCAATCTGGTACTGCAATTCTCTCTCCCAAGGAATCCCCCCTGACCAAATGGCACATCCACAAAATAGCTATATAAAATGCATTATATGCAGTTTTTTTCCAGTATTCTTTTTCAAACTAATGAGAAAAGATTTTTAAACCTGTTTTAAAAATTCTGGTTCTCAAGTACCACAAAAACCCTAAGTGTGGGCTCTGGTCTTTCACCCCACATTCTCTGTTGAGTGGTATCAATTATTTGAGTTTGCCCACTGCAGTCCATTCTAAACCAACAAGGTGATGGAAAACCAGATCCACAGAGCAAGAGAAACTTCAGAGTTTCAAACTCGTTCCCACTCCTATCTCTGTGGAACAAACTACCCAAAAATGTAGTAACTTAAAACAGTAACCGTTTTATTCTTTATTATCTTTCAGAATTCCTGTGAGTGACAAGTTCTTAGCTGGGTGAGTGCATTAGTTTGCTAGGGCTGTGTAACAAAGTATTACAGGTTACAAAGTAAAGTAACATAAACAACAGAAATATTTTTTTCTTATAGTTCTGGAGGCCAGAAGTCCAAGACCAAGTTGGCAGCAGGGTTGATTTCTTCTGAGGCCTCTCTCCTTGGCTTGTGGGTGGCCACTTTTCCATGTGTCTCCACATGCCCTCTGTGTGTGTCTGTGTGCTAACCTCCTCTTCTTACAAGTACACCAGTCATATTGAATTTGGGCCCACCCATATGACCTAATTTTACCTTAATGACATCTTTAAAGCTCTGTCTCCAAATAGTCACATTCTGAAGTGCTAGGGGCTAGGATTTCAACATATCAATTTTGGGAAGGATACAGTTTGGCTCATAACAGTGAGATTTTTGCTCCTTGTGGCATCCACTGATGCCATTCAGTGGGACTCAGTTGGCAGATGGGCTAGTCTGGAGGGTCCAAAATGGCTTCAGTCACATCTGTACCTTGGTGGGGATGGCTGGAAGCCTGACCTCAGCTGCAGCTGTTGACTAGAGAGTCTTTGCATGGCCTCTCTATCCTGGGCATCTCAAAGTAGTCAGATAGTTTACACAGCAGTTAATGTCCCAAGAAAACTGGGCATGACCTTTTATGACCTAACCTCAGAAATCACATAGCACCACTTCACATAGCACCATGCTTGATTGTTCCAGGTAGTCACAGATCTTCTCAGATTCAAGGTGAGGAAACATGGACCACACCTCTCAACAGAAGGAGTCTCAAAAACTTTTCAGTCATATTTTAGATTGACACAGCTGTTTACAGTTTAGCCATATCATCCATGATTTTCCTGCCACTCAGTCAACTCAACCCAGATGAAAAGACCTCAATGAACACTACACTTGTTATCAAACCTCTGTGTTCCTCTCTGCTTCTTGAGGGCTGGTGGAAGTGGCTCACGTTTATAAGAATCAAATGGTCATTTTCAGGCTTCAACTGCAGTCTGACCTCATAAATCCTTCAGATTCTTTCCTAGTGGTCCAAACACTCCTACTTTGTCATTGTGGGTTCTTCCTCACTAACTTGGCTGCACAAGTCATTCTGAACACATTGTTTTATCTCCACCACTATCTCCAACATCCAGTTACCAAGGCCTTAAATTGGAATCTTTCCTTTCCCCCACAAGTCCAATGTTCTAGGCCAAATGGAAGATTTCACAATATCTCAGAACTGCAATTGCCTCCCTATAACACTTGGGGTGATCCACCTAAAAATCAAATCTGAACCTGTTGTTAGTCACTTAAGCCATGTCTGTAGTTTCCCTAAATCCACAATGTAGAGTCCAAATAGTCTTGGTGCTCTATCTAGTACTCAAGGACCTGCATACACATAGGCTCTACCCATATCTTCAGTCTCATCTCTTTTCATTCACTCTTGCACTTTATACATCTGTCACCACAAATTGGCCATTTTTTTCTTTTGGTATTTGGTTAAAGCAAGCCAGGTGTTACCAAAAATTTTCTGTTCTATTAAGTTGCCGTTTTCCCAGTCCTTGGCTAAATATATAATTTTCTTGGAGCTGCTTTTGTCTCTGCCTATTGGTGATTCCAGGTTACAGGCTTCTCTAACACCCTGCAGTTCAGGAAAGATTAGAGGCCAAAAGAAAACCTAGGGAGCTCTCCACTGTGTTGTTCCTCAAGCCCTGAGGTTCTAGGGCAGTTCACATTTTTTCCATCTGCCTCTGACAGTCTTCCTGTGTTTACTGTGTTATGTCTGGAATTTTTTATTTGTAAGAGGTAGAACTAGTAAGAAATGGGGCTACTTGATCTTGGCCAGAACTGGAATATATCAATTAAGCTTTAATTAATAAATAAAAGAGCTGTTTGAGAAATACAGGACCAGACCAGTTGGGTATTTTTGAAGAATGTATACTCCTGTTACAGAGAACCTTAAAGAGTGAGTTTCTTAGGGAAGCTCTGCTCTGGAGTTACAGGATAGACTCTGAATGTCAGAGTGATGAAGAGTTATTCTCTATCACCTCTGGAGAAGGAGTTTCAAATTGTGAAACACAAAAACCTATAGAATTGGACAGTTTTATGAAGAGTCTGTGGAGAGAGAGTGGGCTGGTATATTAGTCCATTCTTGCACTTCTATAAAGAAATTCCTGAGACTGGGTAAGTTATTATTTAATTATTTATTTATTTTGAGGTGAGTTACACTCTGCCATCCAGGTTGGAGTGTAGTGGTGTGATCTCGGCTCACTGAAAACTCCACCTCCTGGGTTCAAGCAATCCTCCCACCTCCGCCTCCCAAGTAGCTAGAATTACAAATATGCACCTCCATGCCCAGCTAATTTTTTTAGTATTTTTAGTAGAGACAGGGTTTCACCATGGTGGCCTGGCTGGTCTCAAACTCCTGACCTCAAGTGATCTGCCTTAGCCTCCCAAAGTGCTGAGATTACAGACATGAGTCACTAAACCTGGCCATGGGTAATTTATTTTTAAAAGAGGTTTGATTGGCTCACGTTTCCACAAGTTGTACAGGAAGCATAGCAGCATCTGCCTCTGGGGAGGTATCAGGGAGCATTTACTCATGTCAGAAGGCAAAGCTGCAGCAGGCATCTTCACGTGACCAAAACAGGAGAAACAGAGAGTGAGAAGGGAGGTGCCACACACTTTTAAACAGCCAGATCTTGTGAAAACTCTATCATGAGAATAGCACCAAACAGATGGTGCTAAACCATCCATGAAGGATCTACTCCCATGATCCAATCACCTCCCCCAGACCCCTCCTCCAACACTGGACATTACAATTGAACATGAGATATGGGTGCACAAATCCAAACCATATCATTCTGCCCCTGGTTCCTCCCAATCTTACGTCCTCACATTGTAAAATACAATCATCCTTTCTCAACAGTCTACAAAGTCTTAACTCATTTCAGCATTAACGTAAAAGTCCAAAGTCTTATCTGAGACAAGGCTAGTCCCTTCTGCCTATGAGCCTGTAGAATTAAAAACAAGTTAGTAACTTCCAAGATACAAGCATTGGGTAAGTACTCTCATTACAAAAGGGAGAAATTGGTCGAAAGAAAGGGCATATAATTTCCACACAAGTCTGAAACCCAGCAGGACAGTCATTAAGTCTTAAAGCTCCAAAATAATCTCCATTGACTCCATGCCTCACTTCCAGGGCCCACTGATGCAAACGTGGGTTCCCAAGGACTTGGACAACTCTGCCCCTTAGGCTTTGCAGGATACAGCACCCTGGCTGCTTTCATGGGCTGGTGTTGAGTCCCTGCAGCTTTTCTAGGCACACAGTGCAAGCTGTCATTGTATCTACCATTCCAGGGTCTGGAGGACAGTGGTGCTCTTCTCATACGTACATTAGGCAGTCCCCAGTGTGGATTCTGTGTGGAGGCTCCAACTCCACATTTCCTCTTCACATTGCCCTAGTAGAGGTTCTCCATGAGGGCTCCACCCCTGCAACAGGTTTCTGCCTGGACAGCTTTTCCATACTTCCTCTGAAATCTAGACAGAAGATCCCAAGCCTCAACTCTTGCACTCTGTGCACCTGCAAGCTTAACACTATGTGGAAGCCACGAAGGCTTGTGGCTTGTGCCCTCTGAAGCAGCAGCCCAAGCTGTACCTGGGCTCCTTTGAGTCACAGCTAGAGCTAGAGTAGCTGGGATGCAAGGAGCAGTGTCTCAAGGCTGCACAGGGAAGCAGGGCCCTGGGCCTGGCTCATGAAACCATTTTTCCCTCCTATGCCTCTGGGCCTATGATGGGAGAGGCTGCCTCAAAGGTCTCTGTAATGCCTTGGAGGCCTTTTTCCCATTGTCTTGGCCATTAACATTTTGCTCTTCTTTACCTATGCAAATTTCTGCAGCCAGCTTGAATTCCTCCCCAGAAAATGGGTTTTTCTTTTGTACCACATGGCCAGGCTGTAAATTTTCCAAACTTTTATGCTCTGCATCCCTTTTAAATATAAGTCATTTCTTTGCTTATGCATATGAGTTTAAGCTGTTAAAAGCAACCAGGTTATTTACTGAACACTTTGCTGCATAGAATTTTTTTCTGTTAAATACCCTAAATCATCAATCTCAAGTTCAAAGTTCCACAGATCCCTAGAACAGGGGCACAATGCTGCCAGGTTCTTTGCTAATGCATAACAAATGTGACTTTTGTTCAAATTCCCAATAAGTTCCTCATTTCCATCTGAGACTTTCTCAGCCTGGATATCATTGTCCATATCACTATCAGCATTTTGGTCACAACAACTTAACAAGTCTCTAGAGAGTTCCAAATTTTTTCTCATCTTCCTGTCTTCTTCTGAGCCCTCCACACTCTTCCAGCCTCTGCCTATTACCCAGATCCAAAGTCGCTTCCAAATTTCCAGATATCTTTATAGCAATGCCCCACACCTCAATACCAATTTTCTATCTCAGTCCGTTCTTATCTTGCTATACAGAAATGCCTGAGACTGGGTAATTTATAAACAAAAGAGGTTAAATTGGCTTACGGTTCCACAGGCTGTACAGGAAGCACAGCAGCATCTGCTTCTGGGGGAGGTATCAGGGAGCTTTTACTCATGGTGGAAGGCAAAGCTGGAGCAGACAACTTCACGTGGCCAGAGCAGGGGAAAAGAAAGAATGAGAAGGGAGGTGCCACAAACTTCTAAACAAGTAGATCTCATGAGAACTCTATCAGGAGAACAGCACCAAAAGGATAGTGCTAGGCCATTCATGCAGAATCTACCCCCATGATCAAATCACCTCCTACTGGGCCCCATCTCCAACACTGGATATTACAAATGAACATGAGATTTGAGTAGGGACACAAATCCAAACCATATCAGCTGGGATAAATCAAGCTGTCTTATATAAGGCAAATTCCAGAAAGTAGCACCACAGTAATCAGTCTTAACTCTACCCGAGATGAAAAGATACTAGGGTATCCCCCAGATGAGCTCTGTTTATTCCCCTTGTGGAAAAAAGGCCAAAAAGTCTTCAGAGGGACAGCTGAAGTTCTCAAATAATAACAGCCACACCTGTCTAGACATTAATAGAAGAATCTTCAAATTGACCACTCTGAACAGCAACATGGAGGACACGTTAATTAGATAAGAAAACAAGAAGAAGCTATGGAAAAGGCTAGGACACCCAGAATGGGAAGGCGTGACTTGGGAAATCCCCTACTTAGACTTTCATGTGGACTGTATTTATTGTTCCGTATTCCACATCTTAATCCATGCTCTATTGCTGGAGTGGCTTATTAGGAAGGATGGAAATTAGAGGAGTTAGTTAATGAGCTCTTAAAGACAGCATGATCATCCATTTCTAGATAATCAAAGACTGATAAGACTGGACCTGACTTTTTAGCAAAGGACCTACGAGTTTTGAGGTGGAGAATCCTAAGATATATTGAATTAAAACGGAACATGTTGGTTCATCTGAAATTTGCCCTTTAAATCTCAAATTGAAGTTATAAATATAACGGCTCTGTGAATTCACAAATTCTGCTTCTGACAACATGTTCTCTTTACTACTCCTCGTCTACCCTGAGATTTATTAATTTATCATACCTGGGCCTACACAGCCTCTCTCCTATAGTCTTACTGCAGACTAATTGAGACCTAAACGTGGCAAGGAGAAAATTCCTAGATGTGGAGAATCTGGTCTTATCCCTTATTTTCCATTACTTGTCCCTTCAAAGGTGAAGTAATTTTCCCAAGGTTATTCAACAAGTCAGTCCCATCTTAAGCCTAAGCTTCTCCACCTTGAATTTACCAGCCCTTCTAGATTAAGAAACAATAAATATTTCTGTTTCCTATTTCTGAAGCTTTTTAGTGGGATATTACAGCGTGAGATGGTGACATTTCATAACATTTGAAGGATTTGCTATTAGTCTGGTAATGGAAAACATGCTAATGAATATATATATACACACACACACACACACACACACACATATAATTGAGAACTCAGCAACTTCTCAGCAAATGGTAAACAAGTAGAACAGACGAGACGCACATGGGAAACCTCCAGTCATAAAGAGTATTTTCTGAGCAAAACAGAAACTCATTCTTCCCCACAGCAACCACCATGGGGAGAGAACTTCAGAATCCACCTGGGCATCCAAGAGGCAGCTGTTGAGCTTATCTACAGTGGCTCTAGGACCCTAGGGCATCTCACACAAGCAGAAAGGAGGAGAAACAGGTCCTAAAACTGAGGCTGCAGTAACAATTTGCTTTTGCATTTGAAGTGGACTGCTCCCTTACCAGGCAGAAACAGAGCTGTCTCACACAAAGAAAGAGTTGGTTCACAAAATAGATAATTAATAAATGAGCTGTGCTGGGTTTTGTGTTTTGATTGTTGTTTCTTGGACTTAATACTGTTTGAAGCAATAAGCAATGGTGAAAGAATTCTATGTGAACAGATCATTCTCATCTTTGGCCACACTCCTCTTCATTGGTTGAAGGGTATAAAACACCTTTTTCTGAGGGTTATAAAAGGAATCAAATTAGGCAAAACATGGATTTGCTCATTGGCCACATGCAAGGCACATTATTTCTTGCTCTGAGAGATATAAAGATGAGTTCAATGGGAATTCTGCTCTTGAGAACTTATAGTTTGATGAGAGAGTCAGGCTGCACAAATAGCTGTATCACCAGGAAGAAAGTGATGGCATGAAGTAAAGGATAAAGGACTAGGGAGATACAAGGGAGAATATATTTCTAACATAAAGAATCACGGCCAGGCACGGTGGCTCATGCCTGTAATCCCAGCACTTTGGGAGGCCGAGGCAGGTAGATCACCTGAGGTCAGGAGTTCAAGACCAGCCTGACCAACATGGTGAAACCCCGTCTCTACTAAAAATACAAAAACTAGCCAGGCGTGGTGGCATGTACCTGTAGTCCCAGCTGCTCAGGAGGCTGAGAGAGGAGAATCACTTAAACCCAAGAGGCAGAGGTTGCAGTGAACCGAGATCACACCACTGCACTACAACCTGGGTGACAGAGAGAGACTTCATCTCAAAAAACAAAACAAAAAAAAAGAATCAAGGAGAATCCATGTTTTTAGAGGCAAGGACATTTTAGTTGGGCCTATCCTAACGACCTCATTTTAATGATCATCTGCAAAGATTCTGTTTCCAAATAAGGTCACATGCTTATGTACTGGAGGTTAGGATTTCATCTTTTTGGGGGGATCAATTCAACCCAAAAAGGTAAGTATCTATATCTTGTAGAAATGTGACACTATGTTCTAAAGGGATATACTATTGGAGTCATAGGGTAAGGCCACAATTGTGTGAATGAAGGTGGATTCTCCACCGAAGGAAGAAGATAATACACTGATTAGGCATCTTTCTAAAAGATGGAAACAGAAAATGGGGAATATAGGCCTGGATTGGGGTTAGTTCCTCTATTTGGACTTTGACTTGGGCCTAGACACTGTGGAATTGAGGCATGTGTGAGGTGTTTCTGGGTGTTAGAGAAAACCTGGCCTCTTCCTAAAATGGTGGTGAAGAGAATGGGCTCTGAGCAGAAGGCAGCTGTATGGAGGCCAGGTGAATGGACTGGGAACTGAGGACTCCAAGAACAGCCCTATCTAGTAGCCAGTTGTTATTCTTTATGTGAAAGTCCCTCTGAGATCCCCAGTCCTAGGAAAAGTCTTGTTAAAGCCACAGTTGGGTCTAACGCTAGAGAGATTATGTTCATGCCTGGATTACAGTGATAAGGGGGAGGTCCATAGATGTATCCAAGGATCAAAAATTGCAGGTGATAGTCTATAGTCACATTGGTTAAGTCATCCACAGGAGCCCTTGTGAGAAACCCCCTGAGAATTTCCAGAAAGCACACTCTGGGCATTGTTATTGATATGATCTAATTTGTACCAACTTTTTGCTGAGATATTCACATTACTTGCAAGCTTTGCTACTGACAGCTCAAATGAGAGAAATTTTTTATCATTTTTAGGAGCCGTTTTATATCATTAAAACCATATGCTGAAAGACAAATTCATTAAAGAAAAAAAATAGACATTTCCAAGAAACAAAACTAACTCATTTTGTAACCTCCCACATGATCATGGTTAGATCGCATGTATTTAGTGATCAGCCTTTCTTTAACTCTTTTTTTTTTCTCAAGACAGAGTCTTGCTCTGTTGCCCAGGCTGGAGTGCGGTGGCCCCATCTTGGCTCACTGCAACCTCTGCCTCCCCAATTCAAGCAATTCTCCTGCCTCAGCCTCCTGAATAGCTGGGATTACAGGCACGCACCACCACGCCCAGCCAATTTTTGTATTTTTAGTAGAGACTGGGTTTCACCATGTTGGCCAGGCTGGTCTCAAACTCCTGATCTTGTGATCTGCCAGCCTTGGCCTCCCAAAGTGCTGGAATTACAGGTGTGAGCCACCGGGCCCAGCTCTTTAACTCTTAAAAATGAACAAAACAGAGACCAGGAATGACACTTTGAGAATCATTGCTGGAGAGAACTTCACCATCAAATGTGCAGCGTCCTGAGACTGATGGGGACATTGTCCCTGGTAAGATAGTTCAGAACCTATTCAGAAGAGCTCATGCATAGCTGCCTAAGTTATTGCCATCCACTATTGCCTCCCATCTTGGGGAGAGTCTTGCTGTCTGGACAACACAGCTGAGCCTTCTGCCTTGTATTGTGACTGTACTGACTTGTTCCAAATACTTTGGGTGAGAAAACTCTGTTGGATTTTCCAGTTAGCATATCTGCCTGCTCTTTTATTTCTCTGGCCCCAATATTTACATCTTATAAAAGTAATCAAGTTGGTGATACCAGCAAAATTTCACACTACACACATTCTTAGTTATGAAACATTAGAATTTTTTTTAATCAGCAAAATGAAAATGGCATTTGATAGCACCTCTTCTTTTCAATATAGTACATAGAGTTTCTGGCCAGCACAGAAGAAAGAAAAATAAAACAAAGTATAAGTATTCGCTAAAAGTCAACCTGTCAAGCCACATCACTGGGAGAACTGCAATATCAGTGTCTTTGGGTCTCTCCTCTTGAGCTGATTAGATTCTGAGAGAGGAGCATTCCAAACAGCTGCTAGGAAGAGCAAAGAGTGGTGGAGTGAGGGGTCCAGATGTCAGTGACCATCAGTTCTCTTCTTCAGTACTGGCCAGAACCTTCCAATTTGCCTCTCATTCCCTGGTTCCACGATCCTCTCTTCACTTTAAAAACCAGCTGCATTTTGGGAAGGGGAGGGCGTGGATCAGGGTCTTGCTCAAAGCTCAAGTCACTGCCACCAATCTCCATATGATGGCTTCCACTCCTTACCAGCTCCAGAGCGATTTAGTACTGCTGTGCCCTTCATTTCTGAGGATTCTGCAACATAAACTGTGATGCTTCCCTGGCTCCCCGGGGAGCAGTACTGGACGGCAGCAGTCCCAGGCGGCTCAACAGTGTTGTATTCTGTGTAGTGGCCATCCTCTTTCCTGAACTCTCTCCAGGTGTTCGCTAATGTAAGCATTCTGGAACACATTTCCTGGTACATCTTGGAAAGCTTTGTTTTGGAAAGACCTTTAGGAGATAGGACCAAACTTTTCCAAAGTGATTTTACTAATTACAGAACCCTCCACAACATAAAAGAGACCCTGAATTTCCATGTCTTCTCCACACTGTTTCGACTGGATTGACTTTAATGCCCAGCCCGTCGGTACAGTTTATCATGGGGTCAGCGGGTAAAACTAAGTGATAAGTAGGACACGCTCTCTCCACACCCTGCATGAACAAGTTCCTTACATGCATGTTCTCATGTGCATGTTTGTGCGCAAGGTCGCAGGTCCTCCCTGACACAACCGGCATCAACTTCAATTTAGAAGAATTGAGGGTTAAATTCCCAGGAATTAAAAAATGAAACTGAAGCCGCTGAGACTTGTAGTTCGGCTGGCGGAGGCCGCACGCAGCTCTCTGATATCTGTAGTCGGAAGTACTCTCTGCGCATGCGGATACGGGTGTCACGTGAACCTTTTGTCTTGCTACCTTGCAGCAACATCTGAGGCAGTGATGCAGGACATGTCCATGATCTTAACCTGTAAGAAGTGGGAGCAGCTGGACCCACCCCAGAGGACCCTGTAGTAGGAGGTGACACCAGAGACCTGCAGACCCCTCGTCACTGGGGCGTGCAAACCGGAGTTGACCTACCAGCTGAAGCAGCGATAAAAGAGCAGAAGACACCTTTGCCAAAACTGCTGTCCAGGTGACAAAGTAAAAACCAAGGCCAGCCAGCCTTGTCCCTGGAAAGACTAACTCAGGGAGCCAGAAGTTCCTCCAGGTTGAGGTGAGTGTGGGAAAGAGTGGTTGGAAATGCAGAAGGGGCGCTTGAGTCTGGCTACCGTCTCCCACACGGAGACTTTCTGGAGGAAGGTGAGTCCTAAACGCGATGGTCTGGGGGACAGGTGATGGTCTGCACTCATGGGTTTTACAGGAGCCGGTCTCCACAGGAGACAATCCCCGTGAATGTGACTCCCAGGGAACAAGTAAAGACACTTTGGTTCGTGAGGGGAAGACCTACAAATGCAAGGAATGTGGGAAAGTGTTTAACAAGAACAGCCTCCTTGTTCGACATCATCAGATTCATGCTGGGGTGAAGCCTTATGAATGCCAGGAGTGTGGAAAAGCCTTTCGTGAAAAGATGGACTTCTTTCGACACATGAGGATTCACACAGGGGAGAAGCCCTGTAAGTGCGTGGAGTGCGGGAAGGTCTTCAACCGCAGGTCGCACCTCCTGTGCCACCACCAGATTCACACTGGAGAGAAGCCCTATGAGTGCAGCGAGTGTGGAAAGACCTTCAGCTATCACTCTGTCTTCATCCAGCATCGTATGACCCACACTGGAGAAAAACTCTTCGGTGCAAAGAATGTGGAGAAACCTTTTACTGCAACTCTTCCTTAACCCGGCACATGAAGATTCACACCGGAGAGAAGCCCTGCAAAGTGCAGTGAGTGCGGGAAGACTTTCACCTACCACTCTGTTTTCTTCCGACATAGTATGGCCCGCCCTGCAGGAAAGCCCTATGAGTGTAAAGAATGTGGGAAAGGTTTTTACAAAATATGGCTATTCCCTCACTCTACACACAAGGAGCCACAATGGAGAGAAACCTTACGAGTGCCTTGAACGTACAAAGGCCTTTGGCTACCACTCTGCTTTTGCCCGACTTAGTAAGATCCACTCGGGAGAAAAAAGCCTTTGAGTGCAAATGATGTGGGAATTTGTGGGTTTTCTTTCTTTCTTTTTTTTTTTCTTTGATACGTAAGGAGCCACACTGAAGAGAAGCACTCTGAATTCAGTGACAGTAGGAAAGCTGTGACCTGCAGCTCTTCCTCACTTGGCATTGAAGAATTCATTCCAGAGATAAACTCTATAAGATATGTGGGAAGGACTTTTGCAAGTGGGCCCACATCAGTCAACGTCAGAGAACTTAAACAGGGAAAAGACATTGTGACAAAAACTAGTGAAGAAAATCTTTTGGCCACAGGAAATATCTTCCTCAGCATCTGAGAATTTTTCCAGGAGGGAGACTATTGGTTTTTGTGCACTTGAAAGAACCACCCACATCTCTCTCCATAGTTTGTATCCCTAAGCCACCTCAGGAATTTTTTTTCTTTTAAGTAAGAAGGGAACTGTAAAAGAGAAAAAAAGAAATTCATGCACAGCTTCTGTCAGACTTCTCTGAAAGCCATGCCTATCAAAATTTGAATTCAGTTCTTCATTTTGCAGATGCCTGAAAGGTACAAGGGCCTTGCCTCATTATTTGTCCTTTATATGTATTCACTCCTGTCTACAGGAGAATTGTCCTCTGTAAAGACTGACTCTGTAAAGATTTATTGAATGCATTCTTTGTTCTAAAACATTGTACTCCTGAGGAACGTAAGTCTTTGTGAGAAATATGAATGCTTAAGTAATGGAATATGTGAAACTTGTAAGAACGTAGAATATAAAAATACTGCCATATAAAATCATTTCATATCTAAGGAGATAAGTATCCACATTGAATTGGCATATTTTGCTGCATCATTTAAGACTATTTAAGATTTTAAGTTAAAAAAAAAATTCTTCATGTGGTTTTGAACACCCAGCACTCAATACACTTGTTTGTTTTGATTTATTTTCTCAGGGACAAGAGAATGATGGTGAAGCTGTGTTGCTTTCCCAGGTGAGCCTTGATTATTTCCTCTGTGCTTTCTCAGCTTCTTTGGCCTTCTGTAAGAAGGGCTTCTCCAAGAGCATGCCACTAGTTTTCTAGAGGTTAAACAAGAGCTAAGACAAACAAAACAAAACATAGCTTATCTAATCTAATGAGAAACCCAGAAAAAAATGTTTTGATGAATACAATGTATTAAAATATAAAATATGTAGCTCCTTCAACATGTTAATTCAATTCTAGAAATCTTCAGAAATATTCTTATATTATGCAGAGATGTGCGTGCGAAGACTAATTGCGAAGACTAATCGCTGCAGTTTTGTTTTTATGTGTGAAACGTTGAGAACAATCTAAATGTTTATCAGTAGGAAGTAAGTTATGGTACATCTGTTCTATGAAATACTATGAAGCAATAAGGTATCTTTATCTGTACTAATATCAAAACATCTCTAAGATACAGTATTTAGTAAAAGAGAAACTTTCAGGAAATAAAACTACATCTAGAAGTATAAGCCTAAAACTGTTAATAGTGGTTTTCTGCAGGAAATGGGATGGACCGGGGTTATATGCAATGTTCAGTTTTTACTTTTATACTTAAGTATTGTTTACATTTGAAAAATAAAAAACATTTATTGTTTTTGCAACAAATGTTTACAGTATTTCTATAAAGATAGTATTTCTTTGGAATGAAAGTGACTTCTATTATTTCTTAAAAACCGTACATTTTACAGGGTGTTTTGTTTTTTTTTTTTTTAAAGTCCTGGTCTTATTATGCGTTTAAAAAATAACAGACCAAGGATCCATAGATACCTAATCACATTTAATAAATCATAATATAGTTTTGTTTTTTGGGTTTTTTTTTTTTTTTTTTTTTGAGATGGAGTCTCACTCTGTCACCCAGGCTGGAGTGCAGTAGCGCATCTTGGCTCACTGCAACCTCTGCCTCTGAGTTCAAGTGATTCTCTTACCTCTGCCTCGCAAGTGGCTGGGACTACAGGCAGGTGCCACCATGCCCAGCTAAATTTTTTGTAGTTTTAGTAGAGACGGGGTTTCACCATGTTAGCCAGATGGTCTCAGTCTCCTGACCTCGTGATCCGCGCGCCTTGGCCTCCCAAAGTGCTGGGATTACAGGCGTGAGTCACTGCACCCAGCCGTTAATAGTTTTAAAATGATGAGCCAGCATATATGTAGTTGAATACATGTAAAAATGAGAGTTCAGCATAGGCTACTCCTCAGTGAACATTCATTTCCTTTAAATTGCTGGTAACATAAATGCTCTTTTGCATGTGGTTAGGTTTTAGATGGCCAGTTTCTACTTCCCTGGATTTGATCACAAGAAAGCACCAGACTGATGTTGATGTCAATGTATTTTGCACACACATTGGCTAGCCACAGCTGATTTGTGTTTGCTACTGAATGAATGTGATCTGGTTAGCTTTGTGATATACATTCGTATTCCAAATGAAGAGAACTATAGCTGCATTTTTTCCCAACATAATCGTGCCTGGCAGTCAGACCTGTTTTCCAGTAAAGAAAATGAGTTTGATATCTGCAGATCATATCTTACAATTTGCTGTGTTCTCCCTCACAAAATTTGTGAACATTTGTTAGCATCATTTCATTTAGGAATCATATACCATCAGAAATATTTTCCCTATTAGGAATAAACAGGGAGTGCAATTTTCATATGAACTAACCTGTAACCCACTGGTAAAACCCCGTTCATGCTTTTCAGTTGTAGTACTTGGCCCAAAACAGTTGCACCACCATCTGGGGCAATTTTGTGAGCGTTATTCTCTTCTTTAGCAAGAGAAGTTGGCAGCTGTGTCATGATATAAGTAGATTCTGTCCATCTGGGGTCAGTTCCTGGAAGTGGACTGTGAGTGAGATGACCTTATTGGCTTAGGAGGAGAAAATGTCTCCTTGGGAAGATCTCTTTTCTGTGAGAATCATTGAGTAGTCTCTAGTGTGAGTCTAGACTGAGCAGGCTTCACTGCCCTGGGAGAGGTGAATGCAAGACCTTTGTTGTTTGCTGTGGTTTGAAAACTCTGCCTCTACTACCACCTCCTCAAGTGCAATGGGACCCACAGAACTACAGGGCCCTGCTGAGCCCAGGAGCTGCATGGAATGGTGGCAGTCACCTTGACAGTACAGTGGGCATGTATCAGACTGCAAGCTAGGGGGAGGAACAAGGCATCAGTTGGGAAGAGGGGATGCATGGCTAGACTTGAGCCCTCTTCATCCGGATGTCCCCAGACCCCCCAGCACAGGCCAAGCATAAAGGCCATGTGGGGGTGACCCCCCTGACCCAAGGGGGGCTTCATGTGCTACATGTAGGCAGAGCTGTCTCCATCCTCACAGCCAGAGGCTGGCCCTTCACAGCCTCCAGTCAGGCAGGGAGCCCTCCGGGGTGGCCTGTTCATGGGCTACAGCCCAGTAAGTGGAGGGCGGGGAGCAGCAACATCCCCCAGGGTCTACCAGGTATCCCTCCAGCTGGTGCCTCTGAGCCTCATAGGGCCCAGAAGCGACCAGCCTCTCCCACTGAGGGTCCCCAGGTACTGGAGAGAGGCCCTGGGCTGGGGGCCAGAGAGGGATTACCCCTTGAAGAACCATCTCCTGTGGGGCTCTTGGGCCCAGGGGCACTGGGGCTGGGAGCAGGTGTGGCCAGCCACCATTTCTCCCACTGTGACCTCTGTGTTGTGGAACAGGGAAGTAGTGCTACCTGTTATTGGACTTCAGGGGACTGGAGTCCCCCCTGGCCCCAATCATATGCTTCCTGAAATGCTTTGCACACCAGAGACAGCTTCCCCAGATCCAGGGGGACAGGGATCCCCGGGGGAGTCCCCAGGGCCAGCACTCTGGGCCAGCTGCACACACTCGACACTGATTTGCAGTCTTGCACAAATAAGGGGTAAGAGCCCAGTGGCTGGGGTGGGCAATGGGGGGAGCCTCTGGCCTAGGGAGTCCCTGGCATTGACAGTGGGCACAGTCCCAAACACACACCCCCAGTCCTGGACCTCCAGGCCCCTGCCCCACCAAGCAAAGGCTGCTTCCTGCTGGAGAAGCCCCAAATGTCAGTTTCAAGGAAGAGGGGCCAGCCCTTTGGAGGTGCCAGGGAACCCTGGGCCACCCCACTGCTGCCAACAGTTCTGATGCTCAAACCACACCCTTCTGGAGCCACCTGCTGCCTGGGCCCAACGAGCCTGTTTTGGACCCAACAGACTGCGGTCCCATGGAGCGGAGGCTGAGAGGTGCCCATCACCCGAAGCTGAGCCCACTTTGAAGCCCCTGGAAGGGGCCAGGCCTGCTGGGCCCCCCTAGTGCCTCCCCTGTTCCCACCCCTGTTGTCAGCTGTACCCTGCTGGTCAACTTTGAGGAATCATTGCTGCAAGGACGCTTTGCACCATCTGGCCACATTGAGGGCTTCAAAGCAGAGACTGGAGCTAGTGGGTCCTACTGCCACCACCATGTCACACTGCCTGTCACTGTCACCTTCTTTGAGGTTTCTGAGCAAAATGTCCCCACCCCCTTCCTGGGCTTCATGGATCTGAACTCCCCAGGGAGGAAGAGTTACAGCGTGCCCAAAGTGGGCACTATGCAAGTAACATTTAACCCCAACCAGACTATGGTGAAGATGTTCGGTGACCTTGGACTTCTTGGACATACCTGCTGCCACATGCCCTTCTTGTGCCATTGCCTCTTTTTGGTGCCTGTGGATGAGCAGAACCTTCGGTTCTGTAGCTCCCGCTCAGGCCTCTTAAGCCAGAATGGAGATCTCTGCGTGCTTTTTTCCTGCGGGCGCCTGGAGCTACGAACTTCAGGCTGTGACTGAGGCCCCTCTTAACTCACGTTATTCACCTTTACCCTGATTGCCAGCACTCTGAACCAATGTGGGTTCAACTCTGCCCATCTTGCCCATCCCATAGATGGAGAGATGGCAAGAGACCCTTCAGGCTCGAGTTAAAGCCCTCACCATGCTCATGTCCAGATTGATTATTTGGGTGTTTGAAGCTTCTGATCCTTACTACACCCTGCCCTACCTCAGGTCCTCCATGTGCCTGTCCCCTCCCTTGGGTCTCCCAGGCCAGGTTAAGTAGTAGGGAGGAACCGGAGCCACCCTGAGGTTATCCCAAGGTCCCAGGCAAGTCATGCCAGTGTTGCCTCCCTGTCCTGAAAAAGGGCCACTTATTATTTTATTTATTTTTAATTTATAATTTATTCAAATTGGATTGACTTAGTACCTCCCACACCTGATCATTGGCATCACCCCCCTCCTTTCCCACTCTCAGATATTGCTCCAACCTCAGGAGTGGAAGAGGCTTATGTGGGGGGAGTAGGAGAACTGCTCTCCCTCAGCTGAGGGAAGAGGGCTTATTCCAGAGGGACTGAGTCAGTAGCCAAAGCCTCAGCTTGCCCTGTCCTTCCCCTAGTCCCTTCACTTCCCCTACACTCCGACCTAGCTCTGAAAGTCAAATTATACATATGCATGTGTGCACAAGCTTGTCTTTGTGTGGTATGTGTGAGAGAGAGAGAGTGCATGTATGCACACACACAGAGGTTAACCACCCCTCACCTATGGTTCCAGACTCCAGTTGTCCCTTTCCTCCTACCTGTGTCTCCTTGCTTTGGGGTGTGACTGAGGAAGGTGTCCAGGGAGCAGAGTCAAGTCCAAGCACTGGGGTGCCTCCTCTCACCTGGCCAGACTCTGACCCACCTACCTCATCTGGGGTAAGTGGCAACTCTCAAACTCAGTCATGTGGTTTCCAACTGTCCCATTCCCCACTCCAGACTCTGACCCAGCCTCAGTCCTGACTCCTGGGGCTGGCCTGAGGGGAACAAGCATTTGTTGAAACTCAAAAAAACAGGAAAATATTTTACCTGGTACTTTTTTTTAGAAAAAAAAAAAAGATTTTAAAAGAAAGATTAAATTATTGCTTGGAAACTTGAGAAAGTTTTCAGTTAACATTTTTCAGTTAACATTTGCTCAAAAATAAAAATCACAAAACAAAGGAGGAAACAAGATGTCATGGGGTGGGGGGATCAAAGAAAAAAAAAGAAAACCTGCCTCTACTAAGACATTGGGACAGTACTTCTGCATCTGAGGGTAGTGGAGGTAGTTGATGTGACCCACTGCTTCCTAGGAGGTTATAATTGTCACTCAAGAAAGTTATGAATTAAGAGACCCCCAGTGGGATCTCACTGTGATTATGCAATGATCTGGATTTGTTAGAGTGCCCTTGTAGTAAACAAATATCCATGGAATTTTTCAAGGCAGAATGCAACTGCAATACACATGGCAGTGAAAAAGTAACTGCACTGCGTGGTATAAACTGACTAAATTTCATCTCCCTCTACATCTCACATTGGAAGGAGACCAACCTGCTTTGGAGCAAGTGTTCAGTGTTCTTGGACAATTCAATTAAAGGGCATGGGAACTCTCATAAGAAGATGCTGAGCTTCAGGATAAGGAGGCATAGGAGAGCTCTTATGTAGTTAACTGGAAAAATAGGGAAAATGTCCATATTTAAATTCCAAGTTTGTGGGGCAATTCATTCCAGTTACAGGTGAAAAGGTGTTTTCCTAAAGCTAATAAAACATAGGCATTTGGGGCATGTAATTCTTTAGCTATGACATTTGGCTTGCTAAATATTTTCCAATGAAGGATTTTGAATGTATATCTCTCCTTTAATTTTCATTAATGATGTTGAGAAGTAAGCTATCAGTTTATTGTTATTTCTTTATAGGTAATTCTCTAGCTTCTTTTACAATCTATTTATCTTTCATATTCTAGAATTTCAATATGATGTGTCTAAGTGTGATTTTCTAATTTATCCTGCTTGGTGTTCATAAGGATTTCTGAATCTCAAGATTTCTTTATTTCTCCAATTCTGAAAACTTTTCATACCTGATAATTTTGAATATGAGTCTCTCCCATTATCTCTGTTATTACTCTCTATAGATGTGTATTATACCCTCTCACTTTATCTTCCCTTTCTCTTACCTTCCATGTTTTCAATCTCTTTGTTCCTCTATGCATTCAGAGTAATTACTTCATATCTACCTTCTAGTTCATTAGCTCTCTTTTCACCTGTGTAACTGAAATTTTTTAATGCCAGTGGTTGTATTTTTTATTTCTACAGGTTCTAATTGGTTCTTTTTAAAAAATCTGCTTGATAGTTTCTTATACTTTCAATACCTCTTTTATATTTTATACTAAACATCACTAATACCTGAAGTTTCTACAGGCCTGATTCTTGATGTTTCTTTTGATCCCCCCACCCCATGACATCTTGTTTCCTCCTTTGTTTTGTGATTTTTATTTTTGAGCAAATGTTAACTGAAATTATATCTTAGGAATGTTTTTGAGACTTGGAATCAAGGTGCATGCCTTCAGAAGAGTTTGTGTTTGCCCTTACCGGGCACCTGGAGACACAATGTAACCCAGAATATTTTGAATTATCAGCTTAGGATTTCTCAGCTCATATAAGCAATGGGGATTCTAGACTTAAATCCAGTGGGAGTGACTCACTGTTATGAATCTTTCAGGAGAAATTTATCCTTCCCAGCATCCCAAGGGTAACTGTATTTGCTGGACTCCTCTTGAGGAGCACTTTAGTCTCTATTTCCTTTTTTCACAGAAGATGTCACCTTTTAGGAGAGCCAGCTTTCTTCGAATCTTTAATCCTATTTCCACTTTGCTTAGAACCTGAGATTTGTCTACTCTGTCCCCAATATGGCTTTCTCTGTATTTGTGCTTTCTTGTCATTTTTGGCCTCTAAAAATTTTCCTTTCTTGCCAATAAAACTATGCATTTTTTAAAATATATAATTTTTTCCAACTTCACTTTCTTTTTTAGGTGCTTTGCACCAGAAGGATTTTTTTAATATCTAGTATTCATATTGCCAGAAACAGAACTTCTATTTTTCATTTAGTTAGCTATATCAAGTTTCCCTAGCCTTTTGAATTAAACCAAATGCGAAACTTTAACAGGAAAGGATTGACAGAGAGGTTTGCCAACTTTTTATTTCATAAAATAACAATAACCCAAAAAAAAAGCGAAAAAAAGCAAAAAAAAACAAAAAAAAAACAAAAAAAAACCCTCCTACTTTTACCATCATTCCATAATGGAATGTTGAGAAGACACAAGAGAAGTAGCCTTTAATTTAAATTTACTTTATTCCAAATGCTAAGATTGGTGACAACTTTGTCATAGACTATCATTGGTCCAGGAACTGGCATTTGGGAACCACTGAGCTATGTCACATGCCATGAAGGTCAGTCTATCTGATCGTATACTCACTATAGGCTCTATTAACTAGAGATTCCAACCACCACCATCAAGCCAACGGCCAGATGAGCTAATGCCATTACATTTACTTGCTTGCAATTGAACAAATAACTTCCAATTTACAAAAGAAAGAAAGAAAGCATGGGAGGTAAAGTCGAAATCCTGAATCTCACCTCTATTTGGGAAATTCATCCAACCTCTTACCCTCAGTTTCTTCATCTGGGATAGCAATACATTACCCATATGGATATTTTGAGGACTAATAGGAAAGTTCATTGGGGTTAATAACTTCTCTATTATTTCCCTCCTTGATAGAATACAAACTAAATTTCCCCCAAAAGGAATAAGCTCCAAACCATTTACAGTGGGGCTTTCTTTTCGATATGACTCTAGAACAGGCAATGTGCCCAACTGGTTCCTGTCTTTCCTACCATGGAGGAACAAACTTTGGCCAGCTAAGAACTCTGGGAGAATAAATTTTGCTGGCAAGAGAGATAACCTCACCAAAATTTAAACTCCATGGAAGCTGGAACTTTGTTCATAGCTGAGTTCTCAGTACCTATTACAGTGCTTGGCACATTTAAATGTTCCATAGATGAATAAGGAATAAGAAAATAAATCAGAGCCCTAGAACAAAATGAGTCACAATAAAACTGCTATCAAAATTACCCAACAGGAGTGGGAACCCTGTGTTCCACTTCACAATCTTCACCCTCTTCAACCCTCTTCTCCCCACCTCCCAATTTCCCCCGCCATGCAATGCTTCTCCAACAAGTTCTGCACAGTCCCAGAAGCAGAACCTGGCTTTGGGAGAAAACAGGCAGAATTAAATTCAATATGCAGAACCATCTTTTCAGGGTCCTTGCAATCTGTGCACAAGTCTGTCATGCTGTAACTGCTTGTACGGTGCTCACTGGTGGCTCTGAAGACCTTCGGGAGCATCAATCAACTGTATAGAGGATGGTCAGCTACGAGCTATGAATAACAAGACTAATTAACATTCTCTGAGCATTTTCATTGTGCCAGGCTCTATGCCTGTTTTATATGTATTATCTCACTTCATTCTTAGTGAAACCCAAGGTAGTTACTATTTTCATCCCCATTTTCTAGATGGTGAATCTGTGGCATAGAAAGGTGAAATAGTTTGTCCAAGGTCACAAAGCTGATTCTCTGCAAAATCCATGCTCTTAACTATGGCACTATATAAAATACAGATTTTATAGCACTTCCAAGTCTTTGGCATGGGTTGTATGTAAGCATATTCATATTGTGATGTGAATTTTCTTAAATAAATCTCATTCCTTTTGATTTTCTTATACTGGGATATAAGTTGAAAAGATAAATATGAAAAAAGAAAACCAAGTCTAAAAGCAAAAGTAGAGTTTGAAGTGACTAGAGTGAAAAGAACAACACTGCTCTTCCTCCTTCAGTTGTCTTCTTCCTCCTCTCTATACCTCAGTCCTGCCTCTTTACCACCATCACCCCTGTCTGATATAATATAATTTCTTACCTTCACTACTACTGCAAAGGCTTCCTAACTGATCTGCCTCCACCCACTTTCACCCACCTCCACTGCCCCCCACACCTGCCACCCCATCCTATCAATACTTCAAGAAAGCAAGCAAGCATAGGATGTTTTAAAAATCACCAGAGCAGTTTTTAAACACAGCCCTCATTATGGCCATCCTCCTGCCTAACACCTTTTTCAATTGCTTTCTTTTACATTCAGGAGAAAAGCGAAAGTCCTTAACAGGGCCAACAAGGCCTTTCCTGTCCAGGCCCTGCCTCAAGCCTCCAGCCACATGGCCTCTGCCCCTTGTTTCCGGCCACATGGCTTCTGCCCCTTGTTACTTCTACTTCAGCCCCAGGGCTTGTGTGCTTCCTGTTGTCTCTGCCTGACCAGCTCTGCCATCGCTTCTCCACCTAAGGGAGTCTTTCCTGTCTTCCAGGCTGCTTACCATGACCTTGCCTACACAGAGCACCCATGTGCCTGCTGCATGACAGGGGCTCAGTAGATGTGGTTAAGTGAACGAATAAAGGAATGAATTTCTGGTAGTCCACATATCAGGTCTGTGGGCACCTAGTTTTAATATTATATCCTCCTGAATGATGAGGCTGGAATTCTTTCACTTTTGGCCTCTGCCATGATTGGCTCTGGATATAGGTCCAACCTGGGCCTGCAGGTGGGCCTCATGACCCAATCCTATCAGGGAAGACAAAAGCCAGGCCTACTCAGAAGGAAAGCTGTTCAATGAGATAATCAAATGGAGTGATCTGTGTCTCAGTTAAAATCAACAAGTGACCAGGAAGCCAGGAAGACAGTGGGTGATGTGCATGTGTCCTCCTGATTAATGCAGCAGCAGGCCAACATCATGACTTCTAGCAGAATTAATTGGAACAACCAGGTGGCCATTCCTGAGTTCCTGCTCTTGAAAGGTCAATTACTTTCTCTGGACACTGAAACTCAGCTGCTTGTCTGAACTCTGTATGCCCATTACACTTCTCACATCTCCCACTGTACTCCTCATACTCTCTGCCTGACCCTTCCCATCACATCCTCATGCACACCATGGCTGTCCTTCTCCAGCTCCCACAACCTTTGAATAAATACCCAAGTTCCCCTAAGTCACCAACCCTCAGGGGGCCAGCAGTATCCAATATTCCATCCCCAAGCCTCTCATCATATTAACTAAAAGAGTGGCAGTTAAGTATGTTTTTTGGGCTTCAAATCTGGTTAGAATCTAAAAAGGATATGGTCCTGTGGCAGATACTATGATCAACTTGCTTCAAATTTATTATAACCTCATTCTCATGTTTTCCTGTGCTGAAGAGGCCAGGAAGCCCAAAACTATGTTTCCCAGACTCCCTTGCAGCTAGGATTTCAGAAAGACTCTCCAGTATGCTCAAAGGAGATTTGAATTCAAAACTGAATGAATAGAAAGGGAACACAGAGCCCATATCTGGCATGAACTGAGGCAGAAGCAGCATGTTCTGCAGTCAGCACCTTCTAATTCAGTGATCTCCTGCAGCAGAAATGTAACTTTTCTGATTATGGATGAGGCTGTATATCTCTGAAGGTTGGGAGTTCCTGGATGCTCATCCTAGAGCCAGCTCTTCCAACCCCCCAAATAATTTTGTAGCCACTTAATGTTTGCTAATAAATCCTGTTCTGCTTAAATTAGCTAGAGTGATTTCTGTTGTATGAAGTTGAATCCATCAGTACAAGCCCCAAAGAGTGACCTGTAGGCCTTTGGGACACTAGACATAGACTTGCTCAGTCTTTTTGGAGATCTTGCCCCAGGGCCAGGTCATTTCTCATCTGTGACAATTAGACCCTTGGCAGCACCTTTAAGATATCACAAGTCAGCAAACTGATGTCCAGCTTTTAGCAACACCAGGTTAAAGGATCATTCCCAGGAAGAGTGAGTCAATTCACCCAGGAACCAGTCCCTATGTTGTTGCCTCTAATTGCCTCTTGCTTTCCTTATTTACTGGCTTTGCACTTCCTTTCTTATTTGTCCATGAGTCAGCAAATGGACTTCCAAGGGACTCCTCATTCCTACTTGTAGGGCTATGAACCAAAGTTGTAGGCTTCTTTTACCAATCACTTCAAATATAAATAGTTACCCCTCTATATGCTCTGTTGCACTCTGTATACACTCGAATGTAAAGCTTGTCACATTATATTATCATGATGTGCTTGCTTCCACTAGACTATGTCTACATGAGGGTCAGGTCAGGGTCTATTTTATGGAGTATTGACTTCCTAGTGCTTAGTACTATGCTTTGCATGCAGTAGGTACTCAACAAATAGTTGTAGAGTTTTTTAATGAATACACAAATGTATGATATAAATGTGGTGTTTCTTGCAAAATTTCAGAGACTTTTTCTAACTCCTTTAACTAATCAACAAAACACTACTACAGAGAGAAAGAGGATTGCCAGAAGACTAGCAATTGAACAAATAGACTATTCTGGAATTGGTAACTCACATAAAAAATTGCATAATCTCGTGCTGCCTCTGGGGAATGTTAAAATTCTACAAAGTTATTGTATAACTCTATGAAGCTCTTTCCCCATATTATGATTTTCTTGGGCTTAGAATTGAATATATCTCAATACTGTATATTAAGGTATAATTATAATGAGATATTTGAAATCCAAAATAAAATTCTTTGACCATATCAAAGTCCTCCTTGGCAGTTCCTTCTCTCGAAGATTGACATTCACAGATCTCCAGTTACACCCATGCTCCTGCTCACAGTTAGCAACACACAAATGAATAGCAAATGGTGTCAGAAAAACAATCCTGAACACCTGTGTATGTTTGTTTGCTTTTGGCATTTCATTCAACTGCTAGCTATAAATTAATTATCATAGTCAAAATTAATTTATCTCCCCCTCCTCTATTTCCCAGTAGTACTTTCTTTATTCCGCAATTATGGCACCTAGCACATTTTCCCATGCATTGCAAAACTAATGTCTGCTCAGAACTCTACAATTTATAAAGCATTTATTACATATATTTAAGTCATCTTATTCTCATTGCAGTCCTATGACTTAGATAGAACCAGTATTAATAAGAAATGAGGAATAGAAACCTGAAACTCAGAAAGGGAAATCCTGGTCTGAGTAGGTAGCTAACAAATACCAAAGTCAGTCTGAGCTCAGGCCTTTTGGTTCAGAGCCTATATGCGTCACACACACTTCACGGAACAGGAAGTGACTATAATAGGTTCCTCATGGAAAGTCACAATGTGCATAGCTCTTTGTAAGCTCTGATAAATGCTACATTAAGAAAACATATTTAGTTTTAACGTTTTCTATGGCTCACCTATTAACATACTGTCGCATTGAGTTGCCCCGCATACTGGTTTAGGAATTGCCGCACCATTTATTCAAAGATTGATACAGAGCCACAACTATTATTGAAATGAGGATCCTAGGTGATTAATTAGCTTAACTCACTAGCCAGCTGACTGGTCCTCATATACTAGGCTCAAAGCACTTGGATTCAAATTTATGCCACAGCATTTTATAAATGATATTTATTATATTAATACAAGCTGTGAATCTACTACACTGTTACCCAAAGAATGTGTCTGTAACCAGCTGAATCAGAATCATGCAGGGTTATTATTAATAATTCATGAAGATTCCCAGCCTCCGTGGTAGAGATACCAGATCAGAGGTCTCATCTTGGGGAGGAGACACAATAACATAAGATGCTGAGACCCAGTCTAGTTAGTAGCCCACTATTTTCCCAATCCTAGGTGGAACAGTAGCCCACTATTTTTCCAATTCTAGGTGGAACTGTAGTCCACTATTTTCCCAATCCTAGGTGGAATAGTAGTCCACTATTTTCTCAATCCTCGGCCTGCACATCATAGGTGTTTAACAGATTCTTATTGATTCTGCTGCTTTTAATTTTTGTATGCCCACAAAAGTTTGAGGACTACTAGTCACCTATATAGCAAACCACAATAAGAGAAATGAGTATAGATAATAAGTAAATGGGAAAAGAAAATAAGAGAGATAAGTATGAACAGTGTTAGGAAGGACCAAGGTAAAGGTAATCAATTCTGCATAGAAGGCTCTAGAAAGACATTACAGAGCATATTACAGTTGAATTGGGTCATGCAGAATGTTTTGTATTTAGTCAATCAGAAAAGCAATATAAAAGCACCATCCATGGGAGAGCAGGCACTGGCTTGGAGAAGCAAACACGGGGAGCAGAGGGCAAAGGTGAGGGGAACAGAAATATGTGGGAGGTGAAGCTATCTGTCATGATTGAGGCCACAGCACCTTGGATGTGGCCAAGATGCTCTGAAGCATCTTGGATAATGACAATGCATGTGTGTCTGTACCTGAATTCTTAGAGCGGTGATTGATCTCAAGAGCAAATTGGCATAGCTGCCATCTAAGCTAACATGAGGGAGGGCTGTTCTCAGACACGAAGTTCCCATAATGCTCAGTTGTTTTTCAGTGTATAGTTGTCTTTATATGACCAACAGGTGACCCTTTTTACCTACTTCAGGCCTTTTCTGGTACATTAACCAGTCAAGTCATAGGGCCTAAACATGCTGAGACCCTGAATCAGCCACTGTGGCTTTCAAACATACTGGATTGTCTGGCCTGTGATTTATCTGAAAAGGAATCACAAATGGAGCCATGAGTCATTTTTAGCAACCGAGGCTTTAGAGTCAAACAGTAAATTCTGAGAAACCAGTTTCCGCTGTGGGCAGAACCCAGCTCTTGGTGTCTAATCATTTGTCCAAGCCTCAGAATGGAGGAAGCTGATTAAATACTGTGATGGGTTCAGCCTGGACAGGATTTGCTAAGAGGATTTCAAAACTTGGAAGGAAAAGTGGAATCCCTTGTCCCTGCCTCTCAGTGGAAAGGGGTGAGGATGGGCCCTCTGCACAACACTCAGTCTCCATTCCCAGAGAATTGGGCAGGAGTAAGGCCTGCAGAAGAGAGGAAAGGGCTGCTGGACCACGAGAAATGTGGGCAGTCACCGAAACAAAAGGTCATTCCAGGCCTTCTCCCTGTGGGTCTCTCTCCTGCTCTCTATTGAGAGAAGAAAAGCAACCTGAGCAAGTCCGGCCTCTGCTCTCCTCTGCGTCAGCTTGTTTCTGCCTCCAGTTGGGTTCTTTCTCTGCAATCTCAGAGGAAGACAAGGAAAGCATAGCCCTTTGCTCACATCAACCCGTCTACCTGTGCCCCTGAGCTTGATCTTTCCACATCCACTAATAATGGCCCTGACCACACCCTGACCACACCCTTTACCCAAAGGGTCTCATGCAATACTCCCAACAGTCTCGTGGACTGGAATACTGTTAGTACCTCTATGTTACAGATGAGGAAACTATGGCGCACAGAGGCAAAGTCATTCATCCACAATTACCGTCCCCTGCATAGATGTAGAGCTGGAATGTGAAACCAGGTATTCTGACTTCAGAACCCATAGGCTTAGCCTCTACACCACACTGCTTCCCAGGCAGAAATGAAGTTTAATCATACAAGCTTCATTTAGAGAACACAGGTTCTGTATAGGAAATTTGGGAAAACATGAAGAAGGCACAAAAAATAAATAAGTAAAAATCACCCACAATCCCACCTCTTCTACCTTTTGGGAAGGGTATAAATTAAAGAGTGAAAATCCTTTCTTATTTCTGACTTCAGCTCTCAAAAGTATCCACTGTCCTCTCAGACTGTTTTCCTCTGTTTATACGATTACCTACAGGCATATGCACACATGTAGAGTGTTTCTTAATAAGACTGCACACCGTACAACAAGAATTTTTGCACATTCTTTTTTTCACTTAATATAACACATCTATTCAAACCTTGTGAAATGATTGGTAGTAAACCACTGCTGCCAAACTATAATTTATTCAACAAGTGCCCTAATAAATAGATTTGTCCCTATATCTTTATATACCCATGCTGGTAGTTCTGTAAGATACATTCCAACAAGTGACTGGTAAGATGTGCATTTTCATTTTGCTGATTGTCAAATTACACAGGGAATCTTAAACTCTTTATGATGGCAAAAAAAGAGAGAGTCGTTGATAATACAAATCTATATTGTGATGAATACTACACATAGTTTATTTAAGCATTATTGCACACAAGACTGAATCAATGATATAAAAGGGGTTTCTCATGTACATTTCGAACCGTTCCTCACTGAGAAACTGGAGAAACACTTTTGCTTATTGCGGATAAGAAAATGTTGTGGATAAGAAAATGTGTCTCCTTCTGGCCCTTCTGGAGTTCTCCTACTGTGACATCCTTTTTCTCTCTGCCAGATGGGTGCCGTTCTTGCCCGCATTCGTTCACATTGTCTCTTTCTTGTATAGGTGACTTTATTTTATTTACTATTTTTTTGAAAATGTACATTCTCAGCACCTGCACTTGTTCAAAAATACTTCAAATGCCAAATCCTTACCAACAACTCTCCTCAGATGGCTGCTCCCTCCAGCACAGTCCATCAGGGAAATACCTGCTGCTGATTTTTCTGTTCGCTTGCCTGACCCTGCACCTCTGCTCTCTAACTTGCAAATCTGAGGGCTCTCTGTTATGTAGTCAGCAAAGAAGAGGGGAGCGTCACTCCTTTTTTCAGGAACAGAACATTCCAGATTGAGCTGAGATTCAAAACAGACCACTTGATTCTTCCTGGTCAAAGTCTTCAACTTTCCACCTGCGTCTGACTGCCATCCCTCCCAGAGGGATTTCCGCGTTAGCCTGCTAGCACACTCCCTGCCCTGTCAGCCAAACACACATCTCCTCAGGGACCCTGCACTTGTCCTTCACCCACTGTGGTCAGAGGAGCCCAGGAGCCCCACTCTTCACACCTTGAACCAGCATCTCTGTGCATTAATGATTACCCCTGCCTGAGAGGCAGTGTAACCTAATGCAGAGCATGTGGGGCTTTGGAATCAGAAAGTTTGAAATTCAAATCCTGACGCTTAGCCCTGTTGGCTGTGTGATCTTAGGCAAGGCATCTGACCTACCTCTTCTTCAATTTCCTCAATTATTAAATAGGGATAATAAAAAAGTGAACTCACAGGAAGGTTGAAAGCACCTGGTATATACTGTCTGACACACGCAGACTTGTAACACTTTGTAGCTAATATTAATATCATTCCATAGCCAAATTTCTCAGATGAGGCGTTATTGGTAATGTCATGTAAAATTTTAGGATTGTTTCAAATTTGGGAATTCTATCAAGTTTCTTTCATACTTGAGCCTTGAAAGAGGCTCCGAATCTTAAAGCTTCATTAGCTTCAGAGTAAACACGCCCCCTGCAGGTGGTATGTGATGAACTGGGACACTTATGCATGACTGGAGGTAGTGTGACTAATACAGCCCTTGCGCAGAGGGTCGCATCTCCGTGAAGGGGACAGCCAGGATCTACAATCTTTAAATACTTGTTCGGTCTCGGGAGACTGCTCTGCCAGCCTTCCCCATTCTCAGACTGGGACGAGGGAGTGACTCAGATGAGGCCAGGTAGCTGGTCAGCCAGCCGGTGTGCAGTCACCTTTGCAGAGAGGTCTATTTGCACCGAGGACATGCCAGGTGTGTTGTCACTCATACTAAGCTTTTCAACCTGGGCAAGTTATGAAATGTGTAGAGAGTTTTGGTTATCGCAGTGCCTGTGGATGGGAGACTCTATCAACATGTAATGGGCAGAGGCAACAGGTGTTCTATAACCCTGCACTGCCTGGGGCAGTCCCACCTAGTAAAGAATCGTTCCTCCCAAAATGCCAAAACGCTCTTTTGGGAAACCATCTGTAGGGCTTAGACTTCAACAAGCCTTAAGTATTGCTTCCCATCTTGGCGAGCTGGGCTAGAGCATGGGATAAGCTGTTGGGACTCCTTTCGTCCCTTAGCTTGGAGGCTAGGTTACAATCACAGATGCCCCCTCCTGCCTCCTTCCCTGGACCCTATCTCCGTTCCCATTTGACTTCCAGTGCAGAGGGAGTGGAAGGCAAATAGATACTGTTCAATCTATAAAGCTTTGACTTCAAACCCCTACGTAATACCCTTGAAGGGGAGCTGCGATTTGGCATCTTGCCTCCAGGCTTATACAAAAAGAGAAGCCAACTCAAGGAAAAACCCAAGCCACTGAACCTTGGGATTCCTCAAGGGAATACAGCTCACCAGCACCACTGCCCAAATGCCACTGATTCTCCCCCAACCCTGATCCCATCCCCAGGGCTTGGAGTATGCCAAATATGGGAGGCCCCTAGGTCTTATCAGAGGAACCCAAGAAAATAATAATTCATGAGTCAACACTTTCTGAGTGCTCACTATGAGCCAGACTCTGTGCTATTTTATATACACTATGTTACTTAGTCCCAAGTGACATAAAATAAAGCTCACATTAGAAAAAGACAAGACCATTTGCGCTAGTGCTGTCCCTTGGCATTTGTGGTTGAGGATCTCTTGAACTGGGATGAGGCTGTGCCCTGGGCCTTCCACACTCTCAGAATCCCTCGGGTATCTAAGAGGCTTGGGAAGGCAAAGCTGTCGTGTTCATGATGTGGAGGCCCACACCGGGAGGATTTCTCTTTCACATGTCTTCTGCCATTAACAGAGATAAATCCAGGTATTGTCATTACAGTAAGGGCCTCTGTGACTAAGAGGAGCTAAATAGAAAGTCAGTGAATGTCAAATATCTTGGAAAGTCTATTCACCATGAAGTCACTTTGTAATGTGCTCTCAGGAAACAATAACATCCATTTTCACCTCAGACACTACTCTCTGTGGTAAATAATATCACTAGGTGATTGTATCCTGTAAGTCCCCAGAAGTTGTTTCTAATTATTGTCAGAGGCACATCAATTACCAATAGAGCCTCCAGGCAACCCTCCGCATAGCTCTGATTAGAAACATGTTTTACTTCCACTTCTTCTGTCAAGCCTCTCAACTCCCTACATGTTTAATTGTTCTGTCTTGGCTGTGGGCCTGTTTTCCTTACCCTCCTCTCTGAACTGCGCCTCTCATGGCTAAATCAGCATCTGTGCTCACCCTCCTTGAGAAGCTCCTCAGCACCTGCCAAGAGCTCATTCTGTCCCTTCAGAAATACTGGGGCTCTGGTGACCTAGATAGCTAATCAACTGCTTCAATTACAAATCTATCCATCCTCACTCTGCACCAGGTACTGTGATAAGTGCATTTCAGACATTGCCTCATTGAATCCTCAGAACAACCCTGTGAGGGAGATACAATTATTACCTCCATTTTACATTTGGGAAAACTGAGGCATAGAGAGGTTAAATAATTTTCTGAGTCACATAATTAACAAATGGAGTCTCTGCAACCATTCAAATGTCTTCTCCTCTTTTCTTTGGAGCCCTAGGTTGGGAGGTAAGTTGAGTGTCTTCCTTTCTGTTCATCACCACTTTTAAGCCATTGTCCCTCCTGGGTCCTTAGTGCAGTCATCTCCTGACCTCGCTTTCCTCTGACCCATTGCTTGAAGATGTCAGTTTGGCTGAACCCCTTCCAAAGCTACTTATATTGTAATGCTTTGTGCTTTCAGCATCCTTTTAGACTTCATGGAGCTGGGCTTCAGCAGGGCATTACTCACATAAAATATAACAAGAAAACTGCTCCCAGAGATGTACCGGACCTGCAGGGAGATGCTCCTCCCAGAGTGCTGGCCCCCAACTATCTCACCTCCTCTCCCCCAGTGATTCTGGTTCTACTCTCCCTTCACTAGCATCCCAAGTTCATGCCCCTGCCTAGTCATCATCAACAACTACAACTGCAGCTGCACCATGTTTCACCATCTCCCTCTCGGACCTCCACCTCCTCTTACCAGCTCACCTTCTCTAGTCTGCCAACTCCAACAACTCGTGGACCACTCAGAGACCTACAAATCATTGTTCCTGGAGCCTTTTTATTGTCTTCACTCCCTTCATTTCCTACTTCTCTTCCCACCTAGTTTAGATTTCATGGACCATGTTGTGTTATTCACGGCACACACCTTCAACTGTCTCAACCCTCTCTTCCTTTGTCACACTCAGCTGACAAAACCCTTGGCCAGCTCTCCACTTCTCCATGCCTGTACCTAAGCAGCCAAACATGCCCAAAGAAAACAACCACGCTGACTGGTCTCACTTTAAAGTTATCATCACAAACCACAAGTGAGCCATTAGTGTAGCCTGGCAGCCTACTGTATTTCTCTAGTCAACTCACTTTTCTAGGACTATTTCACATATTCCTCTCTCTCTTCAAATCTCCAACACATTCTTTTCCTCCATACTCTCAGCTGATAACTTTGCTTCCTACTTCACTGAGAAAACCGGAGCATTTAGAAAAAGAACTCACGTAAGTTTCTACCCTCACATCTCTCTACACTATGTCCATGTGTTTACCTTCACTCCTGCTGCTCTGGATGAACTGTATATTTTCTACCTAAAGCCAACACCTCCACTTTGCACCAGATCCCAACCCCTCATGCCACCCAAGTACATTGCTTTAGCATCATCTATTTTCCTTCTCTACTGAATCGTAACTAGAATAATGTGAGAATAATTAATAACATGAATCAGAATAACTTCAGAATAACGTGATGCTATTTCTCCAATCAAAACCAGAAACAACAACAGCAACAACAAATTTCCTTGGATTCCACTTCTAAGTCAAACTACTCCACTTCTTTCCCCCTTGCAGCAAACTTCTTAAGATGGTTGTTCTTACTCTCTCTCTCATTCTTCTTGTTTTCTCTTGAAGACATCTCAAGTAGACTTTTGTTCCCTCCACAGCATCTCTCTAATATTCTATCTGGAATATTATACATTTACTTGTTTATTTATTTGCATTTCTACATCTTCCCTAGAACCAAAATTACAGGAGAACTTGGAATGGCTCTTTCCTCAGCATCTAGAACAATGTCAGTTTCACAGTAGGCACTCCCTTAAATACACTTTGAGAGGAGGAATGAGTTTGGGATTTGAACCCATGCAGTGTGGCTCCAGTGCCATTAAGTCAGAATGGCGGAAGAGGGGCATCCTTCTCACCAGGGACTCCAAGAACTATTTGAGAATTGGTAAGGTTGGAAGTCTCCCCTAGTAAAGGCAGAGCCAAAAAAAACAAAAGCTGTTTATTATAACCCTATCTTGCCCCATCTCTGATAGGCTGAGAAGCCCATGTTATATGTCTGTGCTAATGTGAGAGCTGCAAAACATCCCTGTATCCTGAGAAGGTGTGGCTTAACTTGGCATGTAACTGCGTCCGCAGATACTATAGGGTACTTACGAGTCTTGTGTTGGTTTGTTGTTGTTGTTTTTTAACTCACTAAATTCTGTTTTAACAACCATGTGCTCACCCCACCTCCTGCCCTAAGGTATTTTCCTTATCTGAGCACACCTGTGCTTGTTCACAGGTCAGTCTGGGCCCATGCAGAGTACTGTCTTGCACTGCTTAGTTGGTAAATGTGTCTGTGGCACCACTGGCATCACAACTGCCATCTGAGCAGGCAGAGCCAGATGGAATCAGACCACTGTTGGTCTACTAAAGTAAGGATGGGCTTTTCAGCTCTGCTCTCTCTTAGAAACAAAAACAAACAAATCAAAAGACTTTTTTTTTTTTTGCATTCACCTAGACTATTATGCCAGAACTTGCATGAGAAAAACACTTCTTTCTGACCCCTGTAGTGATCAACTGATGCCTTCAAGCAGGAAACCTGATTGCCCTCATCTCAGGCTGAGTCTGTTTTATCAATCACAAAATGACTCAACCCTTTTTTAAAAGCCAGCTGTGACCATTGACTCTGTGACCTCCTGTGGTAGTGAATTCAGTTTAAAAAATAATAATGATAAAATAACAAAGCTTATTGAAGCGATTATGCTTCAGTGCTCCACCCTTTGGGGGCTGAAGGAAATAAAGCAAGTTGGCCAGACCTGAGGATTTGATGATACACATTTTCCTCCCCCAGAAGCATCTTGTAACTTGTCCCACACCAGCAGTGACTTCCCAGTATGGCATTTCTCCCCGCTGCTCCCCATCAGCAAGAGCGTGCTGACACACGGGCTGATGAGCAGTGCTGAGACTTATGGAGTGTGTCCTTCCTGCCTCGAACCTCACAGCCTGTCATCCTCTGTTGTCACAAGCTCTTGCTCATTCGCTCACTGCTCACACTAATCTCGAAGATGATCAAAGAAAAACTCCACTGACTCACCCCTGCCTGGACCAGTGCAGGAACTGGTCAAGCGTGTGCATTAAATATTACCAGATTCTAATCTGTTATTTTCACCTGCGCGCTTGCTCACTCACTCGCACTCTCTCACTTCCTCTCTCTCATTTTTTTTTTCAAAAAATAAATAAATGAATTCTGGGTTGGCTGAAGATTTCAGCAATGTGACTGCTGTGCAGATGGATCCTGCTGAAGCTGGTGCTGGCTCTCTAGGGAGTAGCATGAAATGCTGGTTTTCAAAACCTGAGCAGCGTGTAAATGGCAGCTAAAAAGGAAATGCAGATTGGTGCTGAGTGTTAATTGTCTCTTCCTCTCTTCTTCACACACTTCAGAGACTGTGTGGTGGCAGGAGACAGGAACGCAGGCCTGCCACCTCGTGGGGTAGGCTTTTTTTTTTTTTTTTTTTCCCGAGCTGGACTGAGAGAATAACAACACCTAGAGTCCAAGTCAAAACATGGAATGGGTTTTTTTTTTCTTTTTTCTTTTTTTTTTTTTCAAGTTTTCATCTGATGAAAGTCAGGGAGGTGGCACCGAGCTTGCAATGAAAGTAAGAGTCTGCTGAGAATGAGTCGATGAGATGTGACACAGAAAGGGGAAGCAGGATGTCTTTGTTTTGAAATGACAGGCGATAAGCTATGGGGGTGCCTGGTGAGATTTTAGTCCATAACTAGGTAGCAACCTGTCAAATGCAGGCCCCTTAAATGCATCACAAGAATTCTCACTTGAGATGATTTCAATTCTAGCTCTGCGTGTTTGAGTATGTGAGTCTATGCATGCACGCGTAGCAAAACATAATTGAATGCCAAAAAACATTGCCATGTCCTGTTAGGGGTACAATTGTAATCACACTGGAACGAGAGCTCTAATTCCCTCCATTGCTTTCCTTGCTTAGGCAGTGACAAGGTCATGTTTAGGACCACAGCCCAGGCTCAGAGCCATTTATTTTCATCCCTGAAGACTCATGTTAGCCTTCTCCCAAGATGTTAATCAAGCAGAATCTTGATTGCCTGTCTTTTCTTTTTACGATTTTGTCTAGATGAAGTGGGGTCATTTGAATTTGTGCAGTTTTGAATAAGATGAGGGCAGTAGAGAAGCAACTGGGAAAATTAACTATCCATTGGCAAGGAGAAGAATCTGGAATGCTTTTTTAAAATCATGAAATTCCTGTGCCCCACCTGAGTCACTGTAACCTGTACCTGCTGATGCCTCATTTCACCACGAATTTACGAAAAGGCTGTGACTCCCTGCTGTTATCTCATGGTGCCAACATCATTGTAGCTTGCCAGTTGGAGACAAAAGATAAGCAACCACAAATGGAAACATGTTATTGTCTGGATCCATTCACACCTTCATGGCCAGGAATGTGAAGGTGAGCTGGTCCCCGCCCCTGCCCTTCACCGGCAAGACCAAGGAGAGTGCAGTGGACGCTCTCCAAAGACATTGCTTCCTACTACTGCTGCTTGTAATGGAAGTAAGAGTCTGCTGAGAGTGCTCATCTCAGGCTGAGCCGTGTGTTTCCCATGGCAGCCTCTCTTGGCACCTGTTCCTAACCAGGATAGAAAGGGATCTCAGCCTTGAATGGGCTGGATCTTGCTCCAAAGCACAAAGTGTACTCACTCAAGCCGTGTGAGAAGAAGACTAGGAATGTCCTTTCAAGGAATTGCCCAGAATGCCAGTTGGGGGAGGAGACAAGTGGGGTGGACCATCCTGGCTGTCCCCACCCCATGAAAGACCTTTCCTGACTAGAAATGGGGCTCAGATATGGGGCACAGTACTGGGCAGCCAGGTCTCTCTCCTCAGAACCATCTCCTGACTCTGACTCATCACTTGCCCAGCCACCTTCTATCAATAGTCCAATTCCTCAAACCTAATTCCTTCCACAAAGGACAGTGGCCCCCACATGCACATCATCTCAACGTAGTTACCATAGAGTAATTGCTAATAAAAGGGAGTAGTGGTGATTGCTATTGAAGAAGATGTTGGCTAATGGGCTCTAAAGCATGACTCAGTCTTCCCAAGCCTGTGTGCAGGGGAGGGTCTCTCTCCTAAGGGGAGCCCCCAGAATAGATGTTTATGGGCTTATACCTGCTCTTCACAGAGGTAGAATGGGATGGAGCTGACGTCTTTTTTATGTCAACATTAACTTGATTCCATTAGTATGCTATGTGCAAGTGAACGAGAACCTCAGGCAAGATCTCAAAGCTGCTTAAATGACACTCACTACCTGTTAGAATGCAGAAGGGTGCTGTTGTCACAGAGACTCTGCCTCTGTTCAGTGACAGTTGGCAGACCCATCCAACTGGCTCACATGTAGACTGGCTCCCGCCTGACCATGGCAACCAAAAGGAATGACAAAGTCACTGCTGTTCGCTTGGCTCTTCCCGAAGGTGACCGAAACAGAACTCTCTTAAATAAGTTCTCCAAATCTATGGACAGAAATCAGAACAGAGGTTGCTGGCAGAACAGAGAGGGAGGGGTAGGTGATTGAGAAGGGATATGAAGTGATGGAAATGTTTCCAGAGTGGAAATGTTCTACATGTTGTTCAGATGTAGGTTGTATGAATGTCTGCATTTATCAAAACTGATCAGCCTGTGCACTTCGTGGCTGTGCATTTTACTGTAGGCCAATTACACTTTCATTATAAAAAAGCTATTCTATTTCTCATACAGGAGGCCAAGAGAAGGGCAATTCTGACCCCCCTCACCTCCAACCTACGTTTCTGGTACCAAGTGAAAAGGGGCAGCCCGGAAGTTCCATTCCTGGCTGTGTGTGCAGTGGCTGATCACACCCAGAACTCAGAATCCAAATGTCTGCATCTGAAGCCCTGCCTGAGGCCCACCAAGCCTCTGACTCTCAGAAAGTTCCTAGATCTCTCTGAGCCTCTGTAAAATGGAGGGTAATGATCCTTGCCTACCCTAAAAGACCACTGCAGGAAACAAAAAATAATAATGTTTTTATAAACAGGGAAGAGCTGCAGGAATACAACTTGTACACCTTCTCACAAAGATCATCTCTGTTTAGACACATACCTGAAACTGACAAGTTCCTTGGTGTGGTGTTAAAATTGCAATTGGAAAATTTGCTATGATAACCTCCATAAACAAGATATTACTAAATAATTATAAGCAGTGGTATGAATTTTACTCCATAGCACCCAGGTGTGAAATAATGTTATATATCTTTATTTCTTTAATCATATGATCTATTCTTATTATTATTATTATACTTTGGGGTACATATGCACAACGTGTGGGTTTGTTGCATAGGTGTACATGTGCCATGCTGGTTTGCTGCAGCCATCAACTCGTCATTTACATTAGGTATTTCTCCTAATGCTATCCCTCCACCAGCCCTCCACTCCTCAACAGGCCCCAGTGTGTGATGTTCCCCTCCCTGTGTCCATGTGTTCTCATTGTTCAACTCCCACTTATGAGTGAGAACATGTGGTGTTTGGTTTTCTCTTCTTGTGTTACTTTGCTGAGAATGATGGTTTCCAGTTTCATCCACGTCCCTGCAAAGGACATGAACTCATCCTTTTTATGGCTGCATAGTATTCCATGGTGTATATGTGCCACATTTTGTTTACCCAGTCTATAATTGATGGGCATTTGAGTTGGTTCCAAATCCTTGCCATTGTGAATAGTGCTGCAATAAACATACATGTGCATGTGTCTTTACGGTAGAATGATTTATAATCCTTTGGGTACGTACCCAGTAATGGGATTGCTGGGTCAAATGATATTTCTAGTTCTAGAGCCTTGAGGCATTGCCACACTGTCTTCCATTCAATGCTATCCCCATCAAGCTACCACTGACTTTCTTCACAGAATTGGAAAAATCATATGATCTATTCTAAGCCTCCATTGGCCTGAAAGGGAAACAGTTCATATTCAATCAGTTTGAGGGTCTCCCAATCAATTTCAAGCATAGACATTGCCATCTGATACTCTCAGATTAATTATGCTCTGCAGGACTAGAAAATACACATTCATTATTCTTCTCACCACCATCCCTGTGATGAGGATGGTAGAGTAAAGACAGTGAATGGGAAAGACATGTATGGGTGTGTGGGTGTAAACATAACATATACAAAACATATACACATACATACATAAACATAATGTGTAAGCATAACATTAGCAACATCTCCTTCAGATCTAGAACCCCCAACCTATAGATTACAGTACAACTGATGGGGAGAGGTAGACTTAATGCATGGGACTACTTTCAAGAACCTTGTGAGGGAGGAGAAAAACCCTCTCCATTATTGTAGACAAACAGATGCTCTCAAGTTGAGCAAGATGAGGGGGCTCAAAAACATGACATGAACAACTCGTTTTTTTTTTCTCAGATGGAGTCTTGCTCTTATTGCCCAGGCTGGAGTTCAGTGATGCCATCTTCACTGACTGCAACCTGGGCCGCCTGGGTTCAAGTGATTCTCATGCTTCAGTCTCCCGAGTAGCTGGGATTACAGGTGTCTGCCACCAAGCCCTGCTAATTTTTGTATTTTTAGTATAGATGGGGTTTTACCATGTTGGCTAGGCTGGTCTCAAACTCCTGAACTCAGGTGATCCACCTGCCTTGGCCTCCCAAAGTGCTGGGATTACAGACATGAGCCGCCACAGCCAGCCAAACAACTCTTAAAGTAACTTGAATTGAGAGCTGTTTTCAATCATTGGAATGGCTGCCAAGCAATGGAATGGGTTCTTTGCCAGGATGATAGAAGTTCTTCAACACTGGAGAGCTTCAAGAAGACTGTGATAAGATAATATAGTTTGGACTAGAGTTCTTTTACCTTCAGTGCTAATTGTTTATCATTTTGACACTAACAAAGAGATTTATTAGCCAAAAAGTCTCTTCTTGGCATTATCACGTATGTATAAGAGTAAATTGCCCTGAGATAGAAAAACAAAAGCACAGAGAAGCCTCACAGTGAGCCAGCAGATAGGAGTTAGACTGTTGTGGATGGACCAGTGTCCCACTGGGAGGTTGCCTGGCCAACTCAGGCACAGTATCTTAAGAGGCTGTGGTTACCTGGGCCCAAGTTGAGCTGCTGTCAGTATCCAAAGGGTCCAATCTGGTGATCTAAAGAACAACAACAGGAGACTCTGGACAAGCAGAAAAGGCCCATCCCTGATCTGAGATTCAAAATAAGGGTACAGTTATAGCCAGGAGTAAGCATGCTAATAAGAAATCCAAGCGATGGTCTTTAACTGTTTTAGATTCCATACCCCTTTGGGAGTCTATGAAAGTTATGGCCCCTCTCTGCAGGACAAATGCACACATTTGCACAAACATACATCACTGTGCCTATAATTGCAAAGGCTTCTTTGAGCCCCATATAGTCCATTCAAGAACTACAGGTTCAGAACACAATGTGCCATCAATACTTGTTACTTGTTACTGATGTTGATGATGATAGATAGGCTTTCTTGTGTGAATGGGTGCCCAAAGCCTGATAAATGAACATTGTGGTTTTAATCCAGAAAAATTCTGAAGTAGGAAGAAGTCATAACCTATTTGTCCCTCTCCCTAGTACCTTTCTGTCCAATGGAAGAACTTAGGGATTTCAGAGAAGAGGTAAGCATATCTCAAAATAGCTCTTCTGTGCTCCTAAGGGAGACTACAGTATAGGCTGAACCCCATGACTCACAAGAACAATCCAAAAGGTCAATATACAAAATTATTTTCAATAAACTTCTCATAACCACAGTCAGGTTGACTATTCCCATCCCAAATTTAATTCTTTCTTTAGGTTGGCCCACGTCTGCTGTGCCCAAACAGGCCCAGAGAGAGTACTTGCCCCATTATCTCCTGTTAAAATGTCTTTGCTTGGCATCTAAACCAATTTAATGTTCTTACTTAAAAAGCAGTAGACATGAAGTGTTAGTTACCTATTGCTGCACAACAAATTACCTCAAAACTTAGCAGCTTAAAACAACAAACATTAATTATTTAATTATCATTTTTGTAGTTCAAGAATCTGGGCATGGCTTAGCCAGATGCCTGTACCCCAAGGTCTCTCACAAGGCTATAACCAAGGTGCTGACCAGAGCTGTGTGCTGATGTGATGGTTTAACTAAGGGAGGATTCATTTCTAAGCTCCTCACATAGTTGGTAAAATTCAGTGCCTCACAGCCTTCTGGACTGAACACCTCACCTCTTCACTGGCTGTTGGCTGGCCAGAGGACTCCTTCAGTTGATCGCCACATGGGTCTCTCTATCATGTTGCTCACAACGTGGCAACTAGCTGCCCTCAGAGCTAACAAGCAAGAGAATGAAAAAGAGCAAGCAAGATGCAAGTCACAGTCTTTCATTGCCTAATCTCAGAAGCAGCATCCCATCTCTTTTGATATAATATATCCATTAGAAATGAGTCACTAACATTCACCTCACATCCCACGGGAAGGGATTACTCGAGGGCGTGAGTATCAGGAGGGGAGAATCATAGGGCACCCTCTTAGAGAGGGCCGATCATATGTGGATTCAAATCCTGGCTCTGCCACTTACTGTAGGACCTCAGACAAGTAACAGCCTCTCAGCCTTGATTTTCTCCTCTGTGAAGGTAAAGCAATAATGCCTAATTTGCAGAGTTGTGATGAAAATTAAAGATAATAAATATAACTCCTACAACTCAACAACAAAAAGATGACAACTCAATTTAAAAATGGTCAAAGCACTTGAATAAGCATTTCTCCAGAGAAGATACACAAATGGCCAATAAGCACATGAAAAGATGCTCAACATCATTAGTCATTAGGGAAATGCACATCAAAGCCACAATGAGATACCACTTCATAACTATTAGGATGACTATTTTTTTAAAAAGGAAATAATAAGGAATAACAAATGTTTGTGAGGATGTGGAAAAAATGGAAATTCGTGCATTGCTGGTGAGGATATAAATTGTATAGCCCTGTGGAAAACAATTTGTCTGTTCCTCAAAACGTTAAACATAGAATTACCTTATGACCCAGCAACTGCACAGATACTTATAAGCCAATGCTGATAGCAGCATTATGCACAACAGCCAAAGGTGGGGCTATGGTTTGAATGTGTCCCCCAAAGTCCATAATCCCCAGTGCAACAATGTTGAGAGATGGGATCTTTAAGAGATGATTAGGTCATGGGGCTCGGACTTTATGAATGAATTAATGCTGTTTTGCAGAGTGAATTATCTAGAGAGTGGGTTACTGAAAAAAGAATTAAGACCCCTTTCCCTCTCTAAGTGAAATAAATCAGATACAAAAGGACAAACTTTGCATGATTTCAATTATATGAAATATCTAGAATAGACAAATTCACAGAGATTGAAAGTATATTAGAGGTTACCATGGACTGGGAGAAAGGAATAATGAGGAGTTATTTCCTAATGGACACAGAATTTCTCTTTGAGACAATGAACTGATTTTGGAAATTGTGATGGTTATATAAGATGGTGAATGTAATTAATGCCATTGAATTGTACACTTTAAAATGATGAAAATGGCAAATTTTAAATTGTATATGTTTTACTACAATTTTTAAAGAATAACAAATATAGCAGGTGCTCGACAAACAATCATACCATCAGCAGAAACCCACGAAGGCAATAGTTTGAATGCCTTGAACTCTGTGGCCTTGCCAGATACGAGATTAAGTTAAAGAGATTGTGGAGATGATGAGGAAGGTCAAATTTTCTTCCACCAATAGGTTCTTCCTTGGTTGACATTTCTAGGATACCACATTTTCCATAAATTCCTAGCTCTAATCTGAGAAGGAACAGGGGAGAGATTACTATATTTCCTGTGATAGTTTGGGGGATATATGCTCATAGTTTCAGGTAAAACTTACACAAAAGCAAATTTTGCCTTTTTAGATCATCTCCTTTTCACCTTAGCTCCCCTCAAGCTTTGATGTGATTTCACAATGTGTTTTTAAAATGCTCAGCTGTTCTGTAATGGCTAGTTCCCCATGGCACTCTAGACCAGTGGCTTGAAGGCAAGTACCCTGGAGCTTGGATCTCAGCTCTGAAGCTTCCTGAGAGAGTGATCATGAGCTGGTTAACCAACCTCTTTATACTTCCATTTCTTCTCTGTAAGAGAAAGATAACAATGCCTGGCTCATATGATATTGTAAGGTATAAATGAAATAATGCATATAAAGGATTTAGAAGTGGCCTGGTACATATCAAAGTGAGCAATAAATGGCCGCTAATATGATTTCAGAGCACTATCAGTCACTTGCCGAAGATTATAAATATCTGTCTGTGAAACTTTAAATGAGGGAAGAATTACTTAACTTTAGTTTCCAAGTATCTGATGAATAAAATAGATAATTTTCCATTTCTTCATTCAAACACTTAATGAATGCTTCCTGTGTGAATGCCATTCTACTTATGCAGTCTTGCTTCATTCATGTGATAAAGTGAGGGCAGGATTGGGAGGTGTGAACTGGATAATAGCCATGATTGAAGTCACTGTGAGAACTAGATGAAATTCCTAGAGCAATTAAAATTTTCCAGATTCATTCTAGTGTCCAGTTCACCTTACATTACAAATAGTTTTGAAAAGCCAATATGACTGTGCCAATATCTTTAAATAGAGCACACTGGTTCCTGAGAATAAATAAAGAAGCATAGTCATGACTAGAGACTTATGAAGACCAAGACTGTTCAATCACTCCTGGGTAGGAAATAAGACTCATTTGTGTGCTGTTTAGAACAATCTGTTTGTGCTGTTTAGGATAGCTAGACTAGAAGGCAAAGGAATACCTGTTCAAATTTTGTGACAAATCAACAGGTAGCCTTTTCTTTAAGATTATAAAGAAATAGCAAAAGAAATTTGCAAAGATGAACATATGAACTCACCTAGGTTCTGAGGCCCTGCCATGAGCCTTTCCATCTTAGTTTAAATTTCTCCTACAGGGATAATTTGAAATTATTCTAAAACAGCTATTGTGGTAGCCAGTTTCATGTGCTTATTATTTCATGTTAACTGATTGTAATCAAATCATTGCTTTTCTTTTAAAATATTCTAGCACACTATCCATGATTCCTCCCACCAAAATATTCTGAATTAAAGACATTTGACAATATTCACCCTAACTTTTTTTCTTCTCCTCAGAATGCAAAATATACTTTCTCATACTATAGAGAAAACTCTCTTCTAATTCATTCATGCAATGAATTCAATAACTATTTGTTTATGCAACCTACAGCTATTGAGTGCCAAGGAGAAAACAGTGATATATTCTCCTGCCACCCCTCTTCAATAAGTATAGAGGTAATAATAATAAAGGAGGAATGATCGTCAAGCTCCCACTTGAATGATTCCAGTAATAGGCAACTCACTATTTATGAGAATTCAAATTCAGTATTGACAGGTTTTATTACCAGCTTATTTCTAGTAACTTCACTGAGCTGAGTATAGAAGAAGCTTAGTTCTAATATAACATCTGGCATAGGTTGCCTTGTCGGGCAAAAATCAGAGACATTGCCAAGGTTATCCCAATTCATATATAGAAGAGACATACTTTGGCACAGAGGCACAATTCTCTACAGTTCTCTCCTGGCTCCAGCTGCCTTTCCACTCCCTTGAGACTTCAGCATCTCTACACTAGTAACATGGATTTCCAATATAACTAAACGTAACAGTTTATACTTCTTTGTTTTGGACTGAAGTATTGAGAAAGGGACAACCACAGTCTCTTAAAGAACCCATTCCAACTCATATTTTACAGTAAGCTAATAATTGTCAAGCATATGTTGACAACCTAAAGATGAGTAAGCAGAGAAAAATTATTGGAACTTTATACAATTTCTGCAATTAAAAAGAAAGGAATTTGCTTCCAATTTTGGTATGCCAAAGCAAGGTCCAACCAGACTGATTCTCCTACAGATAACAGCTATAAACTTTGCACAAAATATAAGAAGCAAACTATCTGAAAGCCTTGGAGAGTGAACAAGAGCAGGTAGATTCTGGAGGAGTGTTAAAACTTGTAAAAAAGGAATAGGCACATGATGAATTTCCCATTTTTCAAATGGTGTTGAGCAAGCTGCAGTCAGCAACTGAAGGCAAGCTGCAGTCAGCAGCTGCTCAAAGCAGCTAAAACTACTAGAAAATCATAATCCACCTGGTCTGAAGAATGAGAGGACAGTCCTGGGGAAACCACAGCCACTGAAAATTAAGGAATGAATCTCAGAAAAGCAGTCAGAAAGGGGAAGCTCTATATGCTGTGTATATATTCTGCCTAAATCTCTGGTTGACTCCTGAACCATATCTCTGTGGAGCAAATTCCAACTAAAGACAAAAGAAATGAACTGAGATTTGAGTTGCTACGTAAAAAGCAAAGTTTGCATCTTGAGGGTGCAATCAGGTCAACTGCCTAATAAAACAATGCCAGTGAAATAAATCTTTAGAAGAATAAGGCAGAATCCACACCTACCATTCACAATGTCCAGAATAAAATGCAAAATTACTCAACATACAAAGAATGAGAAAAGTTGACTTGTTCTCAAGAGAAAAAGAAATCAATGGAGACCAACTCCAGGATGACCCAAATGTTGGATTAGCAACTGTTATAACTATACTTGATGAGGTAAAGAAAAACAATTGCAATGAATAAAATAAATCTCAACAGAGAAGTAGAAACTATATTTTAAAAACCAAGTGTAAACTCAAGAACTAAAAAAGTAAGCACTTAAAAAATTTACTCCTTGGATGTAATGGAATTGAGATGACAAATAAAACAATCCTCTAACCTGAGATACGTTAATAGAAATTTTCCAATCTGAAAAAATAAAAATAAGCAAATAAAAATTGAAAAAAATGAATAGATTTTCAGAAACCCATGGGACAGTATCAAATGGCCTAACATATATGCAACTGAAATCTTTAAAGGAGAAAAGTGTGAAAATGAGGCATTAAAATTTTGAAAAAGTATGGCCAAAATTTTCCCAAATTTGGTGAAAAAAATAAATTCACAGATTCCACCTTAGGCAATTCAGTTATAAGCAGAATAAATACAAACAAAGCCATACCTAGCAGCATCATAGTCAAACTGCTGAATACCAAAGATGAACAGAGAATCATTTTAAAGTTCCAAAAGAAAAACATAAACTCAGAATTCTATATTCAGCAAAAATATCCTTCAAGAAAGAAAGAAAAAGAAAGAAAATTAAAATAATTCATTGCCATCAGATGTGCACTATAAGAAAGTGTAAAGGGAGTTCTTCCTGTTGAAGGAAAATGAAAGCAAATTTTTTTTTTTTTTTTTTTTAGCCGTAAGAAACTCATTTTTTTCCAACTTTTATTTTAGGTTGGAACATGTGCAGGTATGTTACATAGGTAAATTGTATGTCACAGGAGTTTGATGTACAGATAATTGTCACTTCGGTAATTAGCATAATATCCAATAGGTAATTTTTTTCATCCTCACCCTTCTCCTGCCCTCCACCCTTAAGTAGGTCCTGGTGTCTATTGTTTCCTTCTTTGTGTCCATGTGTAGTCAATGATTATCTCCCACTTATAAGTAGGAACATACAGCATTTGGTTTTCTGTTCCTGCATTAATTCACTTAGGATAATGGCCTCCAGCTCCATCCACGTTTCTGCAAAGAACATAATCTCATTCTTTTTTATGGCTGCATATCATTCCATGGTGTATACATACCACATTTCCTTTATCCAGTCCACAGTTGATGGGCATCTAGGTGGATTCCATGTCTTTGCTATTGTGAATAGTGCTGCAATTAACATACTCATACATATGTCTTTACAGTACAGTAATTTCTATTCCTTTGGTTATATACCCAGTAATAAGATTACTGAACTAATTTACATTTCCACCAGCAGTATATAAGCATTCTCTTTTCTCTGCAACCTCTCTAGCATCTGTTACTTTTTGACCTTTTAGTAATAGCCATTCTGACTGGCATGAGATGGTATCTCACTGTGGTTCTGATTTGCATTTCCCTAGTGATTAGTGATATTGAGCATTTTTTCATACGCTTTTTGGCCACTTGTATGTCTTCTTTTGAGAAGTGTCTGTTCATGTCCTTTGCCCATTTTTCAGTGGGGTTGTTTTTTGCTTGTTGATTTGTGAAGCAAAATCTTAAGGAAGGAACGGAGCACATCAGAAATGGCAAATATCTGATAAATATATAGGACTATGTATTCCTCTTAATTTCTTTAGACTACATATAACTGCTTAAAGCAAAAACAACAATAATATTTTGTTAGGGTTTATAATGTATATAGATGTAATACATATAATAAATAAAACGTAAGGGATAGAGATGGAATAAACGAACCTACATAGTTGAAAGAGCTCTACATTTCATGTGAAAATATTAATTCTAAATAGACAATGAAAAATTACAGATGTATATTATAAACCCTATAGCATCCACTAAAGAGACCAGTCTAATAGAGAAAAAATTGTCCTCTTTGAAGGAGAAATTTCCCCAAAATGTTCTAGTTTATTTTGTAATTTTCAAGAAAGAGCATTGTATCTCTGAAATTAAAACCAATAATACAGAGAAAGCAATATAAAAGAAGACTTCAGGAGGAATTAAAAGAAACAAATCATTATTGTGATAATTAAAAACAGTCATAAAACAAATAACAACAGATTAAATGCTGCAGAAAAAGACAAAAACAAAAAACCTGAAAAACACTGACATTAGAGAAAACAGAAAGGGCAGTGACATTTGCAGGGGACCTGGGGACAGTACAAGAGGACAAACCTGAGAAGTCTAACCTAGAAATAACAAGGATCCTGGAAAGCAGGATTGAGCAGAGGAACAAATGGAGTTATGATGGATGCATCTCACTGTCTGCTTCACAGGGAGTACTACCTACAATACCTTAAAATACAAAATAATTGCTATTCACCTCTTTTAAAAGTAAAAGTAATGTCGCAGGTAACTGTTTAGTCAGAAAGATGGCAAATAATCTGAATGGTCATAGCAAAAGTAATCTGTCTATAAAATCTCAGATTTTATTAATGAAATCCAGAACTTGGGAGAGGAAATATGAAGGAAGTAAATGAAGGATAAATTTCTCATCCAACACGGAGACAGTGAATACATATTTCTTTCTAAGTAAAGCTATGAAATATAATCTTATTTTAATCTGACGGTTAAACTAAAAGGAAACTTTGGGTGTCACTGAACTTCAGAAAATTGTTTATTTAAAAAAAAAAAAAACGGTTTCATCAAAAATTTGTCTTGGAAGTTAAGGAAAACAATTTTTAAAAAAACATGGGCGGGGCGTGGTGGCTCACGCCCGTAATTCCCGCACTTTGGGAGGCTGAGGCGTGCGGATCACCTGAGGTCGGGACTTCAAGACCACCTTGACCAACATGGAGAAACCACGACTCTACTAAAAATACAAAAAATTAGCCAGGCGTGGTGGCGGGCGCCTGTAATCCCAGCTACTCGGGAGGTTGAGATAGAATCGCTTGAACCCGGGAGGCGGAGCTTGCGGTGAGCCTGGGAGACAAGAGCGAAACTGAGTTTCAAAAAAAAAAAAAAAGAAGGAAAAGAAAGAAAAAGAAAAAACACGAAGGGGTTTAAGTGATTGTGTGAAGAGTCTTTCAACATGTGCTTAATGGGCATAAGTTTACGTTTCTAAAAGGCAGTACTTAATCGGCTGTCTTTAAGCATCTGAAGATACTACTGAGCCTAAACAACAACAGAAAAGTTTTTAGTTTTAAAAAGCACTAAGTGTGAACCCATGGAGGAGATAAATAGGGACAAGCTCCTATGAAAAAGAAAATAACCTGTAAAAAAAGACACATTAGTTTCAAAGGGGAAAACTAAATACATCACAGGAATATAATTACATTTAGTAATTATGACAAGCCTAAAGAAAGTATACACGAATACAAAGCATTAGTTGTTCCTCTTCATCTTTCTGAGTTATCTGAATTTTTGCTTTATTATTTCAGAAAATACTGCTTTTTCATTGCCATCAATTGCTCGTATCATGCAGTGTAATTTACTTTATTTTCATAACATAAATTTCTTATATGCACTTTCATTTTTCTCTGAGTTTCTAATTGTATTTCTTTGTTGTTGCTGAGGGGTGATATTTTTCATTTATAGAGATTTGTTGTTGTTGTTTTAACCTTCCTCTCACCAATAGTATACCTTGTACTTGCAGGTTCTTAACAATTCATAATACATCTATCTGCCTTCTCTCTGAAGACAATTTTCATGACTTTTCTTGTTTTATGTTATAATCTGAACTGTTTAATTTTAGGCCTTCTAATCAATTGTTACAGTAGAATTTCTTTTTACCTGATTCAGAGATTAGTTCCAATAGTTATTAACTCTCATAATGAGGGAAAGAATAAGTCAGTCAAAACTGACTTAGAACTGACACAGATATTAAATAGGCAGGTAAGGACATTGACATCATTATTGTTACTGTATTCTTTATATTTAAAAAGTTATATAGAGGCATGCAAAAGAAAAAAAAGACATTGAATTTTTAGACATGAAAATCATGGTATATGCTATGGTGTGACTGTGTCCCCCAAAGTTTGTGTGCTGGAAATTTAATCCCCAGTGCAACGATTTTGAGAGGTGGGACTTTTAAGGGCTGATTAGGTCATGAGGGCTCTGTCCTCATGAATGGATTAATGTTTCTATCACCAGAGTGGGTTAGCTATCTTGAAAGTGGCTTCATTATAAAAGTAAGTTCAACCTCCTCTTGCTTTCGCCCTCTCTTGCCCTTCCACCTTCCACCATGAGATGACACAGCACAAAGGTCTTTGCCAGATGTTTGTGCCACACTCTTGGACTTCCCAGACTCCAGAACTGAGAATCAAATATGTTTCTGTTCATTATAAATTATACAGTCTCAGGTATTCTGTCATAGCAGCACAGAATGGACCAAGACAATACGGGAGATGAAAATGTTGTTGGATGGAATTAATGGCTTGTTAGACATCATGGAAGAAAAGATTAGTGAATTTCACCTGAAAACAAAAACTATCAAAAATGAAACAGTAAGAATTTTTTAATTCTATATAACAGGTATAATTTTTTGCTGGGCATGGTGGGTCACACCCATAATCCCAGTGCTTTGGGAGGTTGAAGTGAAAGTATCGCTTGAGACCAGGAGCTCAAGCCAGCTTAGGCAATACAATGAGACACTGTCTTTACAAAAAAAAAATATATATATATATATATTTATTTAAATTAACTTGGCATGGTGGTATGCACCTGTATAGTCCTAGCTACTTGAGGGGCTGAGGTGGGAGGATCACTTGAGCCCAGGAGTTCAAGGCTGCAATGAGGTGTGATCGTGCCACTATATTCCAACCTGAGCAACAGAGCAAGATCTTGCCTCTAAAAAAACAAAAACATATTTATATGTTTTATAAATTAAGTGTAGATGTGTGTGCATATTTATTTCTCTTTCTATAGATATCTATCTATCTATAGCTATAGAGAGATTGAGAAATAAAAGCTAGCCAACTAGAAAGAAATAAAACTGTCATAATTTTCAGATGACATGGTAATCTATATATAAAATCTACAGCAAAAAAATCCTACTAGAACTAAATAAGTAAGGTGCAGAATACAAGATCAATCTATAAAAAGCAATTGTATTTCTATATATAGCAACAAGCAATTGGAAATTGAAATTATAAACCAGGCTGAGTGTAGTGGCTTACACCTGTAATCCCAGCACTTTGGGAGGCTGAGGTGGGCAGACAGCTTGACCTCAGGACTTCGAGACCAGCCTGGGCAACAATGGTGAAACACCGTCTTTACAAAAAGTGGAAAAGTTAGCTGGGCATGGTGACACATGCCTGTAGTCCCAGCTACTTGGAAAGCTGAGGCAGGAGGATCACTTGAACCCAGGAGGCTGAGGCTACAGTGACCCATGATTGCACCACTGCACTCCAGCCTGGGTGACAGAGTGAGACTCCATCTCCAAGAAAAGGAGAAAGAAAACAGAAATTATGAAACAGTATTGTTTGTAATAGCATTAAGAATATGAGATTTTCTTAAAGATACATGTGACAAAAGATATAAAAGACCTGTACCCTAAAACCTAAAAAATATTGCTGAGAAAAACTAAGACCTAAATAAATAGATATACTTTTGTTTATGTGTTAAAAGATTCAATACTGATTTCTATAGAAGATCTCTATAACTTGATCTATAGAGTAAATGCAATCCCAATCAAAATCTCTGCAGACTTTTTGGTAGAAAATAAGCTGGTTTTAAAGTTCATATGGAAATATTAAGGACCTAGAATAGCCTAACAACTTTGAAAAACAAGAACAAAGTTAGAGAGGTTTAACATCACCTGACTTGAAGATGTATATAGCCAAGGTAAACAAGACTGTTTGGTATCGGTGTCAAGATAGACAAATATATTGATGGAACAAAAGAGGGGTCCAGAAATATACCTAGATACATATGGACACTCATTTTCCACGAAGTTGCAAAGACAATTCAATGATGAAAGAATAACTTTGTCAACAAAAGGTGGCAGAAAACATGAAAGTCATCATACAAAAATATGAACTTCAATACATGTCTTGTACCCATAAACAAAAACAAACTCAAAAGAAATAATAGTTTTAAGCGTAAAACCTGATAATACTAAACTTTTAGAAGAAAATCTTTGTGACCTTGGGTTAGACAAAGATTTCTTATCTGAGACACCAAAACACAATCCATCAAAAGGAAAGTATTAGTAAATTGTACTTTATCAAATTTTAATACTTATGCCCTTTAACAGACATTATAGGCCAGATGCGGTGGCTTGTGCCTATAATCCCAGTATTTCGGGAATCTGAGGTGGGGAGATCGCTTGAGGCCAGGAATTCAAGGCCAGCCTGGGCAACAAGGTGAGACCTCTTCTCTACAAAAAAAAAAAATTTTAATTAGCCAAGTGCACCTATAGTCCTAGCCACTCAGGGTGCTTAGGCCAGAGGATTGCTGAAACCAAGGAGTTTGAAGTTACAGTGAGTTATGATCACACCACTGCACTCCACCTGGACAACAGAGCAAACCTTGACTTTAGAAAAAAATAAAAAGTAAATAAAAGACTATTAGTGCATAAAAAGACAGACATAGACTGGAAAAAATATATTTACAAAGCATATATTAGATAAAAGACTTGTATTTAGAATGTATAATGGACTCTCAAAACTCAATAATAAGAAAACAAACATCCAATATAAAATGGGGAAAGGATTTGAATAGATACTACACTAACGCAAAGACATGGAGATGGTAAACAAGCACAAGAAAAGATGCCCAGCATTGTTATTCATTAGAGAAACACAAGTTAAAACCACAAGACATCAGGTCATATCTATTAGTATGACTAAAATTTAAAAGACTGGCCATACAGCTGTCAACCATACAAGGTTCAGCAAGGATGCAGAGCTGGAACTTTTATGCATTGTTGGTGGAAATGTAAAGTAGTACAGCCACTTTAGAAAACTGTGTGATACTGGTTTATACCTGTAACAGCACCCAGTCATTCCATGCCTCAGTATTTATTCACAAGAAAAGAAGCATATGTCCAATCAGGCATGTTGATGTGAGCCTGTGGTCCCAGCTCCTAGGGAGGCTGAGGCAGGAGGATTGTTTGAGCCCAGGAACTGAAGGCTTCAGTGAGCTATGATCATGCCATTGCACTCCAGCCTGGGTGACAGAGTGAGACTCTGTCTCTTAAAAAAAAAAAAAAAAAAAAATGAAAAAGTAGAAATAAAGTAAAATAAAAAGAAGCATAAATCCATGCAAAGATTTGTGTATGTATGTTCATAGCTGCTTTATTTGTAATAATCAAATACTGGAAATTGATAAATAATGGGATACTACGTAGCATTAAAAAGAAGTGGCTATTGATACAAACAACATGAATAGGAAATAACTAGGTCAAGTGAACAACAAAACAGAGTACCTATGTCATGTTTAGCAATCCCTCTGCCAACATGGCCATCCTGCTCAAAATGTGCTCTTGTTGCACAAAGACATTCCGAAGGTTACCTAGACAGCCTAGAGTACAACAGGGATATTCCTTCCCTAGTTTTTTATATACTTTTGTTTTTACAGCCTAAAGTTGCACAGCTTTGAAGTTTTGTGGATGTCTCCTTTATTTTAACCAGATTGCTGGTTTTAAGCTTGTGATCCAATCAACCATTCTCTGCCCAAGTCTTAGTCCCACAGTGTTGTCAAGCCGGATCTCCCCAACTTCTTCTTATGTAAATGGATGTTTTATATGTGAATAAGATACTTTATAATTTTAAAGTGTCTTATAATATTATAAATATAAATACTTTATATTTAACCCTTTGGAATCCTAATTGTACTATTCAAGATGGCAATACATGGCTACCCCTCCCCACTTTGAATGAAATTTAAATCTGAAAATAAAACTATGTAGATGTTCAATCACAAGGCCAAAAACGTTTAAAAGTCAATTTATATCTTATTGTCTCTATTTGCCATCTTCTGTTATTACATAAATAATAAAGAGTGCTATGGGATTTAGTTGCTTTGCTTAGCTAAATTGGGAATAATGGAAATATTTTCATAATTTTATACATTTTACTATGTGATTTCAGACTTTTAACATTTTCTCATTTTGATACTCATGCTTTTGCCAGGGTTTGTCAGTCATCCTTGGCTATGCATAGTGAATCAGTACAATGTCAGCTAGACACCCCTTACCTACACTAGGGCTGAATGTACCTAGCCTTCATTTTATGGAGATTTTTTTAAGTATCTCCCAGTTGTTGAAAATAAGACAAAAACTAAACAAAAATAACTTACAGGAAATCACACTCTCCTCCTTAGAGTTCAGGTACTCTACCTCAAGAAAATGTTTTACTGGTATTTAGTAGCAGATTTATAAGCTCTTCCATGGCTCCCCTCTTCATCCACCTTTATTCTATTCCGCCCTGTTCCCCACAAGGCCTAAAGTACTTGACAAGCCTCTGGCTCAGCCTCAAGTGGTTCCTTTTGAAAGAAAAATCACCGATGAGTAGATTAGAGCTGATTGGAGATACCTGCCTGGGGGAATTTCCTGTGAATTGAGAGCAGACAAGGTTCCTTAAGTCTGGAGAAAGTTGTTTCTCCTTCACTGTTGATGACTAAGAAAAGCAGAATTTTCTCTGAACATTAGTGGCAAATGACTTGACAGCAAGAGACTTTGTTTTACTTAAGTTTTTTTGGTTTCAAAAAAAAGAAAAAAATAAAAAGTCTTTGCAAGATGCCCAAGACCATGTCAGTCTTTCCCATGGAAGGAAGCAACGGTAGGAAGGGATGCAAGACAAGACAGAACATTTGCCTTCAGAGTAACAGAAAAAGGCGGGGTAGCAAGTCCAAATTCATCACATGAAAAACTAATGACAGAATGTACCACATTTTTGTGAGATCAGAAAAGTTGGCATGCTCAACACATCTTAGAGATGTTGGGGACAGAAAGCTTAATAGGCCCAGTTGACTCAGGAACTGCTCTGAGAAGCAGGGAGAGGGAGCCTTCCAGGCTGGAAGAGCAGCCCTTATTTAGTCAGGTCAGCCACTGTCTCTGACCTCATGTATAAGCACTAAACTGTTGGCTTGCCTCCATTTCTCATCTCATTCCAGTTGTTGTAGAGCTGGCAACTGTAAGGAATCTAGCACAGTATTTTTCAAACTATATGTTATGAAAGTTCTGTTGTTGTTTTTTTAAAATTTCCAATCTACCTATAGGAAAGATGAAGTGGGAAAAAAGGGGGTGTATAAGCCTAAAATTTAAATATTAAGTTCCACAGAAATAAAAGTATTTTGTCAAATTGCTATAAGTGTTTCTGACACTTACTCTCAATTTCTGTACCTACCTTATCTCAGACCCAATAGCAAAGTTTGCTTAACAGCATCAATTGATAAACCACACTTTGATCTCTGGAGACTTGGAAGAAGTAGACATAAAATGTCATTAGTCAACCTCAAGCTTTAGGATTGGAAGCTCGATGAATATCTGTCATAAAATAGTCATCTTGGAGAGAGGTAAGTGTTGTATGAGCTATTGAAGGCAAGTGTAATCACCAGTGGAACTGAGGTTGAAGCAAAGAAAAAGACAGACAACAATGAGATGAAGAGAAATGAATTTGGAAGAGCATAGAGAAAAAAAATGTATCAAAATGTATGACCTACGTCACAAATAAAAACAAGTGTTATCAAGGCATTGAGAAATTAACTATACAGACCCTAGCCAGATCATACATAAAAACAGAACTTTGGCCCACTACCTACAGCAACCTGCCCAGGAAACCAACCCCTTATCTATAATAAGCAACCAGGAAGCCAGCCTGCTATAAATCAGATTTGCAGGGAGCCAGATTGCTATCTTCAGTGACAATCCAAGAAGCAAAACAATAATTATTCATAGCAATCCGTCCCAAATGGCCAAGACTTGATTAATAACTGACAGCTTCCCTAATTTTTGTCCTCACTTCCAACTTAGGACCAGTCAGAGAAAGCAAAATATGTACCCCTAACCAATCACAGAGGATATTCTGCTTCTATAATAGTTAACCGACAGTTTCCCCATGCCACCAGCCTCCAATCAGGGCACACCTGAAGCCTTCCCTTTTTTTCCATTATAAAACTTCCCCCTCCTCTGTCTGCCATTGAGACTTTGCCAAAACACAAGTGATGATAGCTAACTCCCTTACTATAGCAAAACTCCAAATAAATAGCCTTCGCTGTCTTATTTGGTTGGTCTTCATTTATTTCTACAGCATGCTTCCTCTGATTGATTGATCCTCAATGCTCTTATAGAACTTCCTTAAGCATTTCAGAGAAACCAGCACACTCCTAATAACTAGATCCAATTCAATCACTATTTTGGCAGCTCCCTTTCCCTCATGCCCCACAATCCATCCATTGAAAGTCCTCATATATAACCCAATGTATTCACTGTTCCCCATCTCTAGTACTACCACTGGAGTCCAGGGAGCTGCCAACTTGCTTCTGAATTAGCATAACAGCCTCCCCACACCCTGGCTTGCTCCTGCTGTAATCCACTCTCACACAGAAGAAAGAGGGACCTGCATATCAAATACATCATTTCTCTGCTTAAACCTTCAAAGGGCTTCCATCCCACTTAGAATAAAATGCAGACTCCTATGCCATCTGGCATCTTCTCTCCCCAGCCTCACCTTGTTCCACCTCTCTTGTCATCCACTACACCCAGCAACACTGGCCTTTTCAAATTTGCTAATCGTGTTGCCATCTCAGAGTCTCTGCACAGCTGTTCCTTCTGCTGGGAATACTCTTCCCACTGACCTTTGAATGGTTGGCTGCCCCTTGTCTTTCAGATATGAGCTTATCCATCACCTCTTCAGAGAAGCAAAGAAAGCACCAGGTCTACCATAGTCACCCATTCACTGTCACCCAATTCTACCTCTCTGCATAACGTTAACCATTATCTGAGACTTTCTCTTTTTCCTTGGTTTTATTCTCCACCTCCCTCTACCAGAGCAGAGATCTATCGGTCATGTTTATTCACTGTATTCTCTAGGCCCAAAACAGGCCTGTCATAGAATCAATTCTCAATAAGTATTTGTTGAAAAAATGAACAAAGGAGTGCATGAATAAATGACTCATTGAACTGCCAGAGACTTTGGACTCTGGTAGGTAAAACTATTCTCCTTTATCATGTCCTAGCTTGACCCTAACTCCCATAAACTGTGAGGCCCAAATCAATCCTCGGCTTCTCTGGAGAGTCCTCCTTTTCTACTCAGCTGATCTGCCTTTTCCTTTTCCACACACACAGTTCTGACTGTTCAAAAAATTCATTTGGATTTTATCATATCCTACTTTGGGGTCTCTCGTCTAGTCCTGTTGAATTCTTTCCTTTTTTCTTAACTTAGGCAGATGTGCATGTTCTACCCTTCCAAACACATTGCTTTGTACTTCCTATACAACAGTACCATGGACATAGTGGAAACTCATTAACTAATTGTTGAATAAAATTTTAAATGCATATCAGGTAAAATTAGTATAACTATTGCTAAGCTGTTCAGGGCAAAGCCAACAACAGAATAAAGTCAAAGGAGATCTCAGAGCACTTCCTCAGGTCCACATGGATTCCCTGTTGGGGCAAGCCCATGTTTCCCATTTTCTGTGTATTGGTTTGCTCTGTAAAAAAATAAATAAATAAAATAAAAATAAAAATAAAAATTATTTTATCTCCTTTTTCCTCTCTACGATGCATTCTGTGCTCCAAAGGCAATAGTTATGCATGGATTGGGATAACATTCACTGAGGACATGCTTATAGGCCCAGTGGGCAGCCAGCCAGCAATTGCAGCTTGAATGACATATTTTTGCTTGGCAATGAAAGAGCTGCTTCACCACCCCAGTGCTCAAATACCAGTTCACCTGGTTGGTGAAGGCTTCTTGCTATTTTATTGAAATTATACTCCTGCAAACTCATATATTAGTTGCTCCCCTAGAGTTTGGTTTGTGATACTGGCTCTATCTAAAGTATGTAAAAGAGCTAAAATTATGTTTTTATGAGTGAATTTCCAAAAAGAATCAGCAATTCCACAGGTTACTCCGGCTTTTTTCCCCATCTGCTGTGACAGCAGGTGTGATTTCACAAGCCCACTCCCATCAATCATCCTTTCCAACCTGTCTCTGATGCCTGACAAGGTGTTTATGTGCATAACATGGAAACCATCACTAGATCTTGCGAACAAATAAGGCTGCCTTTCAACAATACTTTGAAGGAAGACTTCCATGGAAACCTAGGTGCTAGGTTCAGGAGTTCAGGTTGGGCAGTCATTCAATTGCCACAGTGTCACCTTCTTCCAGGGGTTGCAAACTCAAAGCCCTTAGGGGCAACACAGGTACTATAAAGGTATGAAGCCTCCTAGTGTCAAACAACAGGGAGTGGAGAAAACTGTGACCAAACTGAATGGTGCATGCTCTATCTAAAAAGTATTTGCATTCACTTTACATAAAAATGGGCTGGCTAAACATGAGTTTTCTACAGGCATAATGTGGCCACCAATTTTCCATCTCTATGCCTTTATTAAGTCAGTTTCCTAGTCTGCGGCCCAAAAATTAAGCTTTTCAAAGGATCTTAGAATTCATAAAATCATGGACAATTGGAGCTGGAAATGATTATAGAATTTATTTATTCCAATTTCATCTTTTCCAAATAAGGGAACTGAGGCTCAAAAGGCTGATAAACCAGCCAAAGCAAATGCAACAAGGATATAGCAGAGTTAAGACAAAACTCTAGTCTTCAACTCCAAGTCTGATGATCTTTCAGCTACTTGCCATTGCTTTTCCTAATGTGTTGGTAATAACCTTACTCTTGATGTGTACTTAATATAAATAACCCCTTTAAAGATATATTGCACTGATTTTAATAGTAATAAAAGGATCAAATGATACAGGCTGGATTAAAATGTTAAATCAACTGAATAAAAGAGAACTTAGTCATGAAAGATGATAACCATAATATAAAATGTGTACAAATATTATTTATAATTACACAGTAAAGATAGACTACAAAATTAAGATTTCAACTATGTAAAACATATGTACAAGTGGACAAAGACTAGAATAAAATTTGCAAAATGAAACTGGCATGATTATGTTGTTAATTTTTTTTTAAATCATTGTAATGCTGCTATATTATTCTTTGGAGTATTTCAGGTAATTCCCTTTGACAACATTACTTAGGGTTCATTTTAATCTTAAGGGTAGACGTTTGTCACTTCCTACACTCTTCCTTGCTAGCAAAAATTCCACGTTTTATTCAGGTGTCCCCTCTTTTCCTTTGTGATTCCAGAATGTCCTAATAAATCTGTCAGCAGCAGTGCTCCTATTTCCTTTGCTGCTAATTGATTCAAGTATGGACATGTGATGTAAATCTGGCAAATGAAACATAAAGAGAATTTGCCAAGGGACTTCTGGAAAGAGCTCCCTTAATGTTAAAAACAGTTCTCATTCTCCACCTCAGGATGTTGCATTGAGAATATGAATACATGTAGCTGGTGCAGCCATGTTGTGAACATGAGGCAAGTCAGCTCCGGGATAAGATCTATAAAAGTTGAAGTGTTGAAATGAGGCTGGGTGCGGTGGCTCACACCTGTAATATCAGCACTTTAGGGGGCTGAGGAGGGCAGATTACTTGAGGTCAGCAGTTTGAGGCCAGCCTAGGCAACATAGTAAACCCCATCTCTACTAAAAATACAAAAATTAGCTGGGTGTGTTGGCACATGCTTGTAGTCCCAGCCACTCGGGGGACTGAGGCATGAGAATCGTTTGAACCAGGGTAGAGGTTGCAGTGAACTGAGATCTCACCATTGCACTCCAGCATGGATGACAGAGAGAGACTCCATCTCAAAAAAAAAAAAAAAGGAAAAAAAGAAATGTTGAAATGATCCCTAATGAATTCGTGTGAAGCCATCTACCTCTGGACTTTTTATGTGAGATAATCAACTCTTTATCATTTCATTCAATTGAGAAGGAGTTTTCTGTTATTTGCCAAACCCCTAGCCAAAATAATAAACTTGATTCTCCAAGTGCACTTGGATACCTATATAGAGAGGAGAGATGCTCAGATATTTGCTTCTCTTTTGCTCTTCCTAGGGCATAGGGAGCATGATTATGTTGAATTATCTAGTGTCTCATTTCACAAGTTTGGTCATAATGAATATGAGGCACAATCCATTTGCCTGAGTTTCCTGCTATGTTTCTATTAAATACCCTAATATGACTAGAACGTTATGAACATCAGCACTTTTATATGGCATCTTTAAAACATAAGTAACAATTGGAGCCAGTTTGAGAGAGACATAGGGAAAATAAGATAGACAAGAGGAGAAAATGGGCGTTTCCAGGGTTAGTGAAGCCATTCCAATGAAGCTGAGTTTTTGAACTCCCAAGAGTTCTAGTGATACCAAATGCCCTTTTTGGATAGTAATATTTGTCCCTTTTCAAACCAACTACTTTGTAATAGTCTGCCATTTTGCTTTACTCTGGGAACGACCATATTTCAATCATGGCAATGCAGTAGGATATCTGAACATCAATGACAAGATTGCAAAGGAGCTGTGGAAGCAACAAAAGCTTCATTGAATTCAAGATTATTTTCATTAACATACAAAGTTCTACAAGTCCTATCTGCTGGGGAGAACTGAACTTTTGAGGATTAAACAATGTAACCCACAGAAAATGGATTGCAGATATACTTTATACATGCTGAGTATCTTGAAACACAAGATATGAAGATAAAGCAGCTCCTTTGTGCTTTAGGGCAGAGATCAAACCATTATAAAGGCACTTACCCAAGAGCAGCAGAGAGTGTGAACACACAAACCCCAACTTATGACAAAAATAATGATAGTTTCTAATCTTAGAGAACATTTTTTAGACATTTGCAAAAAAAGAAAAGAAAGAAAACACGCAACCTGTTATTTGATGGAATGTTGTCAACTATGAAAAAGTTAAAGTGCCTCTACTACTCCTCCATCTTATTCCCTGTGATACATGTCCCTAAATGCCTAGAATAAAACAGTTGAAACATGTCTCACCCAGTCTAGAGTCTCCAGGCAACTTTTGAGCCTGTAGATCTTCACTTTCTCAGACGTTTCTACTTCCATCATAATAACACTCCCACATCTCTCTTATTTTCCATCTCCTATACACACAGCTCTCTGATTTCCAGGGGGAGCAATAAAAGCTAATGGGAAAAGGGGGATGTTTTCAAAAATATGGTGGAGTAGGAAGCACCAGGAATCTGTTTCCCCACCTAGACAACAATTGCACTGCCAGAGTCTGCCTGATGTAATTATTTTGGAACTCTGGAATCTATTGAAAGCTGGCAACTTCCAGGAGAAGGCTTGGATGGTAAATTAAGTTTATTTTGGTCATGTCAGCTCTTAGCATAATAGCAACTACCCATTCCCCACTCCCAGCAATGAGGCATACAGCTGTGTCTGAATTCTTGGAGCAGCTTGCAGGAGCCAGAGTGGGCAAAAAGAACCTTGTCCTCCAAATAGAGGGGAACTATGGTCTGATTATTGATTGCTCCTTCTGATCACAGAGACTCAGACAAAGGAGCATGCTACCACAGTTGTTGCACCTCCCCCACTGTTATAAGCCCCTCCCTGTCTGGCTATAGTAACTTCAAGAAGATTTAAAACCAGATGCGGTGGCTCATGCCTGTAATCCCAACACTTTGGGAGGCCAAGGTGGGTGGATCAACTGAAGTCAGGAGTTCAAGACCAGCCTCACCAACATGGAGAAACCCTGTCTCTACTAAAAATACAAAATTAACCAGACGTGGTGGCACATGCCTGTAATCCCAGCTACTTGGGAAGCTGAGGCAGGTGAATCACTTCCATTTTTTAAAAATCTACCTTTATTTTTCTATTTCCCCCTTTTAGAAGTCAGACATTAAAGACTAGGACATTAAAAAACAATGCACATAAAGGGAAAATTAGAAAGTGACTGCACTTACCTAGGGAAAGGTGCAGGTTTAGAAAAGAAACCTTAAATTTGCACATCAGGCTAATCCTTGACACAGAAACAATACATAACATTTTTTTAAAGTAGTAAACAAAACACTAACAAAAAAATGTGCAAGCCCTGGGGAAGAGGGAGAATCTGATTTACAGAGTTACCATATTATTAACTTCGAATGCCTGTTTTTCAACAAAAAAATTATAAGACACCAGCCTGGGCAACATTGTGAGACTCCACCTCTATAAATAAACAAATAAAATAATATTTTCCAGGCATGGTAGGCCTGTAGTCCTAGCTACTCAGGAGGCTGAGGGGGGAAGATTGCTTGAGCCTAGGAGTTTGAGGTTACAGTGAGCTATGATCATGTCACTGCACGCTAGCCTGGGTGACAGACCAAGCCCTTGTCTTTAAAAGAAAAAAAAAATTACAAGGCACATGAAGAAACAAAAAAGTATGGCACATTCAAAATTTTTTAAATTAATCAACCAAAACTATTCCTGAAAGAGACCCAGTGGCAGATCTACTAGACAAAGACTTTAAAACACCTAACTTAAAGTCTCAAATAACTAAAAGAAGATTTGGAAAAAGTCAAGAAAACAACCTATGAATAAAATGGAAATATTAGTAAAGAGACAGAAACACTAAAAAGAAACCAAAAAGAAATTCTGAAGCTGAAAATGTAATAACTAAAATTTTAAACTTCACTAGAGAAATACAAAGGCAGATTTGAGCAGGCAAGAAAGAATCAGCAAACTTGCAGATACAATGAAAATTATCGGTCTGAGGAACAAAAAGAAAAATGATTGAAGAAAAGTGAACAGAGCCTAAAAGACATATGGGACACCATCAAGTGAACCAACTAACGCACTGTGACAGTACCAGAAAGAGAAGGGCTAGATAAAGGGTGAGGAGAATATTTGAAGAAATAATGGCTGAAAAGTTTCTAAATCTGATGAAAGACATAAATATAAACATCCAAGAAGCACAATGAACTTCAAGGTGAACCCACAGCAAGACACATTATAATCAAACTTCTGAAATACAAGGACAAAGAGAATTTTGAAAGCAGCAAAAAAGAAGTGATTCATCATATACAAGGGATCTTTGGTAAGAATATTAACAAATTTCTCATGAGAAACTTTGGCCCATCAGGTAGTGGGACAATGTATTCAAAATGCAAAAGAAAAAAATACCTGTCAACCAAGAATTTTATATCAGTACAATTGTCTTTCAAAAGTGAAGGAGATCAGGTGCAGTGGCTCACACCTATAATTCCAACATTTTGGGAGGCCAGGGTGGGCAGATCACTTGAATCAGGAGTTTGAGACCAGCCTGGCCAACATGGCAAAACCCTGTCTTTACTAAAAATGCAAAAAATTAACCAGATATGGTGGCATGCCCCTGTAGTCCCAGCTACTTGCAGGGCTGAAGCAGGAAAAGAAGGAGAACATTGCCAGATAAACAAAAGCTGAGGAGCTCATTACTACATTACCACTAGACCTTCCCTGCAAGAAATATTCAACGGAGTCCTACAAGGTGAAATGAAAGGACATTAGACAGTAACTTGAAGCTGTATGAAGAAACAAAGAGCTCACTAAATGCAAGAACCATTATAAAAGCTAGTAGTATTATCACAATAGTTTGTAACTCTACTTTTTGCTATCTACATAATTTAAGAGACTAATACATTTAAAAGAAAACAATCATTAGTCTAAAAGCTAACATTGTTATAAATTTGGTTTGTGGCTCCATGTTTTGTTTTTTATATTATTTAAGAGACTAATGCATTTAAAATAATTATTAGTTTATGTTTGGGGTCACACAATATATAAAGGTATAATTTTATGACATCAACAACCAAAAAGAGTGAAGAAAGAATAGTAGAGGACCAGATATTTTATATGTTATTGAAGTTAGACTGGTATAAACTCCAATTAGAGTATTATAACTTTAGGATGTTAAATGTAATCTCCATGGTAGCCAAAAAGAAAGAGTTAAAGAATATAAACAAAAGGAAATAAAAAGGAGCTTAAACATTTCACCACAAAACATCAACTAAACACACACAAAAAAGAGTCATGCAGAATGAAATGTGGGAAAGCTATAAGGCATATAGAAAACAAATAGCAAACAACAGAAGTCAGTCATTCTTTATCAGTAATTTCTTTCAATGTAAATGGATTAAACTACCCAGTCAAAAAACAGAGATCAGCAGAATGGATAAAAAACACATGGTTGCTGGATATACTGTCTACAAGAAACTAGCTTTAGATCCAAAGACACACACACAAAAAAATAAAAAGAAAAAAAAGAAAAAAGAAAAAAGAAAACAAAGATACAAGTAGGTTGAAAGTGAAAAGATGGAAAAGGATATTCCATGCAAATAGTAACCAAAAGAGAGCAGGAATGGCTAGACAAATATCAGACAAAAATGAATTTAAGTCAAAAAATTATGAAATAAAAAAGGGTATTATATATTAATAAAATATTTAATACAACAAGAAAATAGAGCAATTTTAAACATTAACATGCCTCATAACAGACAATCAAAATACACGAAGCAAAAACTGATAGAATTAAAGGGAGAAAAATACAATTCTACATTAATAGTTGGAAACTTTAACAGTCCACCTTCAATCATGGTTAGAACCACCAGACAGAAAATAAGTAAGAAAATAGAGGATATAAACAACAGAATAAACCAACTAGACCTAAAAGACATATACAGAACACTCTACCAAAATGACAATAACATACACATTCTTTTCAAGTGCACATGGGACATTTTCCAGGATGGACCGTATGTTAGGCCACAAATTGTGTCTCAATAGATTTTAAAAGACAGATATCATACAAAGTCTTCCCTGATTACAATGGGAGGAAATTAGAAATGAATAACAGAGTAAAACTGGAAAATTCACAAATTTGTAGAAATTAAACAACACACTTTTAAACAACCAGTGGATCAAAGAATAAATTACAATGGAGATATAATGCTCATGAGGATGTGGAGAAATTGGAATACTCATGCACTATTGGTGGGAATGTAAAATGAAACAACTGCTGTAGAAAACAGTATGGTAGTAGCCAAAAAAATCAGAAATAGAATTACCATATGAACCAGCAATTCCATTTCTGGATATATATCCAAAGAGCTGAAAACAGGATCTCAAAGAGATATCTGAACACCTATGTTCATAGCAGTGTTATGCACAATAGCTAAAATGTGAAAGTGATTCAAGCGTCATCCATAGATGAACAGATAAGCAAAATGTGGTACAATTGAATATTATTCAGCCTTGAAAGAAAGAAAATTCTGACATATACTTCAATATCAATGACCTTTGAGAACATTATGCTAAGTATAATAAGCCAGTCTGAAAAAGACAAATATAGTAGGATTCCACTTATATGAGGTACTTAGAGTTGTCAAAATCATAAAAAAAAGACAGTAGAATAATGGTTGCCAGGGTTTGGGGAAAATGGGGAGTTACTGTTAAATAGGTAAAGAATTTCAGTTTTGCAAGATGAAAAGAATCATGAATATGAACAGTGGTAACGGTTGTACAACATTATAAATGCATTTGGTACTACTGAAATGTATACCTAAAATCCGTAAGATTATAGATTTCATGTTATGTGTATTTAAAACAATAAAAAATTGAAAAATATAAGAAAGTGGAAAATAATAAATTATTGGTCTAGCGTCTAGAGATGCATCTGTTTTACAGGCTTGTTCTTCACACCATTTGTTGCTGCATCTTTAATAAACAGTGGTGCACCTTAAGATGAAAATCCTGGATTCAGTTAAGTCTAGGGTGGTGGCCAAGATTCTCCATTTCTAACAATTTCCAAAGTGAAGTTGATGTTGCTGATCCTGGTCCTTGGCCCATATTTTGAGGAAAAAAAGGTTTTGTAAAATTTGTAAAGGTGAAATAGACAGCATCTAGATTCAAACAAACACACCAAATAATTGAATAGTGATTTCCTCAAAATGAGATGGACTCAATAGGATTTGAGATGTGCTCCTTCTGAATACTAAATGTGCCATGTTTTAGAGAAAATGAGTCTCAGATTATCTATTATCTATTGCTACATAACAAAATTATTGGTTTAAGACAACATCAAACATTTATTTTGCCCATGAATCTGAAATTTGGGCAAATCTTTACAGAGGTAGCTTGTCTCTGTTCCACATGTGGCACAACTAGGACAGCTCAATGGGGCACTGGAGGAGCTGCTTTCAAAATGACTCACTCATGGCTGGCTAGCTAATACTAGCTTTTAGCAGTGAGCTCAGTCAGCACAATGGTCTCAGTTCTTCTCCACATGGCTTCTCCATGGGCTGCCTGAGCTTTCTCATAACATGATGACCGAGCTCCAAGAGCAAGTGTCTCAAGAGAACAAAGTAGAAATATATGGCATTTTTATGAGCTGGCCTCAAAAGTCACATAGCATCACTTCTACCACACTCTGTTGGTAGACACAGTTATGAAGGCCTACCAGACTCAAGAAGAGAGACATAATTAAGGCTCCACCTCTTGAGGATGGAATGGCAAGGTTCTAGAAGAACATGAGGAATGGGGCATATCATCATCATCATCTTTGGGAAATATAATCTGCCAAATCTATCAACCCCACATCCTTTTTGAACAAATGATAAATTAATTAAAATTCAGAACTCTCTAATTCTAACCGATCATCGCTTCTAGTTATATGTATTCTGGAAAAGAAAAGAAATATAGAAGAGATTGGAAGAAATTGAGGAAAAGTTAGAGGAATAAAAAATCAAGCCGGGCGTGGTGGCGAGCGCCTGTAGTCCCAGCTACTTGGCAGGCTGAGGCCGGAGAATGGCGTGAACCCGGGAGGCGGAGCTTGCAGTGAGGCGAGATCGCGCCACTACACTCCAGCTTGGGTGACAGAGCGAGACTCCGTCTCAAAAAAAAAAAAAAAAAATCAAGTAAGGTAGGTGTGGTGGCACATGTCTATAGTCCCAGCTACTCGTGAGGTGGAGATGGGGAGGATTGCCTGAGCCCAGGAGGTCGAGGCTGCAGTGAGGCGTGATTATACCACTATACTCCAGCGTGGGTGACAGGGTGAGACCCTCTTTAAAAAAAAATTAGGGAGCAGTGGCTCATGCCTGTGGTCCCAGCACTTTGAGAGACTGAGGCGGACGGATCACGAGATCAGGAGATGGAGACCATCCTGGCTAACATGGTGAAACCCCGTCTCTACTAAAAATACGAAAAAAATTTAGCCAGGCGTGGTGGCACATGCCTGTAGTCCCAGCTACTCGCGAGGCTGAAGCAGGGAATCGCTTGAACCTGGGAGGGAGAGGTTGCAGTGAGCTGAGATCACACCACTGCACTCCAGCCTGGGCAACAGAGCCAGACTCTGTCTCAAAAAAAAAAAAAAATTAGACAATGATGGAGGGTAGGAAAAAACAGAAGGAAAATAGGTTGAAAAGTTAAGATAGAAGTAGAAAAGGGAGGTAAAATGCAAGCACACAGAAGGGTAGATGCAGATATAAAAACAAATATCATTTATTTATTTCCTTCCCTACTATTACTCTGCTACCTATAATGAGTGATTGGGTACAAATCTGATGGATTGAGAAGCCTCCTTCTGTCATTTCTGCCATTCTCTGGTAGAAAGGAAGAAGGTGGTGCTCAGTATTAGACAATAATAAATGAGTTGAACTATTTTTCTTTCAAGAACTGCATTACAGCAGCAGAATGAATTCAAACATAAAACCTAAGACTTTCTCAGATGGTTCTCATCCATCACCAGATCTCATTGGAGAGGAATGAGGGCTAAGGTTAAGAAGAAATAGCCATATTACTGGACCACTGACTGCATTTGCCAACTTTCATTTACACTTTTACAACCTGAGGTCTGATTCTAGTGAAACACAGACTGAGAGGCTCTTCTTCAGAGCAGGTCAGTATCCATGCAGTTTAAGGTCATCATGATAATCAAATCTTCTAGTTTACAGTAAGGAATGCTAGTTATAATAAGACGTGGAGACAAAATATTCCTCTATTCATATAGGTCCTGCAAATTGGCTCGCCATACTGCTTCATTTAGTCTCCATACTGTCCTGATGAGTGGAAACTCAGGGGGCGTTTAAAGTGGTGTGAGAAACTCATGTTGTACTCAATGGTCGGCACTCAAGGCAGGGTTTCTTGTATCTTTCCCTGGAGCAGCATTTCAAAGACAAGAAGAGAATATTCCCACCGCACACTTCACATCAATTTCCTTTCAAACAAAATCACTGAGTAACTGTGTGTATGAGAAGCCCACTATCTCTCTTCTTTTGCTGTAAACTTCCCACTTCAAGTTCAAAACATAAAGACTTTCCCTGATGAAGGGCTGTTGGCTAGTACATGAGAATGTTCCAGCCATGCTATTGAGATGGATTTTCTGGAAGGAAGATGAAGAAAATTATCTTTTTCTTGATTTCTGCCCAGCCATATCTGTTCTGTGGGCGTCCTGGAGATCTTCCCAGATGGCATATCTCGATGCCAATCATGAATAAGGGTTCCATTTACTTAAAAGTATAAAACTGTTTGGTGTTGTATGAATGGAAAGTGCCGGATAAAAGGAGCAACTGCTAATCTTCACCTATAGTGAAGTCCAGAGAGAAAGAATTACCTCATTTACCCTGCTTCTCTTCTATTTCCACACCAATCCCTCCCCATTCACCGTGGGGGTCAAGGAATCTACCACAGAGAGTTAAGTCAGAACAGAGTTGACTGCCTAGATGTGTGATTTTAGGCATGTCAGTTAATTTTCCTGTCTCTTGTTCCTACATAGAATTAGAGTCTATATCCCTCTTTATCTTCCTTTTAATTTTGCCAAAGAAAGACACTAAAAACATGCTGAGGAGTATCTTGCCAGCATTTACAACTGCCCTTGAAGAGAGAATATGTGTTCTCAACACAGAAAGTCTAGAAATAGGGTTCTTCCTACTACATTCACACATGATCAGGATAGCATTATCATTAGGCACAGTATCTTCCAATGTTAAAGAAAATAAACATAAGATACTGAAAGGTAAAAACCATGTTGCTGAAAGTGAGTGATATGAGGTTCTTAACTCCTTAGAAGGTATTTGCTTCATTCTGCTCCAGCCTAACATTACTCCCTGCTTTTACATGTCAGACAAGCCAAGTTTTAGCAGTGCATATTCTCTTGGTCCCCTTATCCAAGGGAAGAAAAGCCTTGGAGTTCACATTCAACCCAGAAGTTCCAGTCTTAGGGCATGTTCAATATAGTTATATCATATAACTAATACTTTTATGCCCAATAAATTATGGGCAACCTTGGATATGGCACCTAACCTCTCTAAGCCTCTGTATTTGTTTGCTAGGGATGCCATAACAAAATGCCACAGGCTAGGTGAATTAAACAAAAGAAATTTATTTTTGCACCGTTTTGAAGGGTAGAAGTCCAAAATCAACAGGGTGGCAGGTTTGGTCTCTCCTGCAAGACCCCTCTCCTTGGCTTGCAGACAGATGCCATCTTCCTGTGTCCTTTCCTCTGTGTGCACATTTCTGGTGTCTCTTCTTTTTCTTATAAGGAAACCAGTCATATTGGATTAGAGCATACCCTCCAGGGCCCATTTTAACTTAATTCACACTTCAAAGATCTTACATCCAAATACAGTCATGTTCCAAGGTTAGGGCTTCAACATATGAATTTTGGAAGGACACAAATTAGTCCATAACAGCCTCTATAAAAATGGCATTATGAAGATTGCTGTAACGTACAAACAAGAACATAATTTACAAAATGATTTTCTAAATCATCTAAATGATTATTAAATATAATTACATACAAATGTATTATTAACATTATTATTGTTGTCATAATTATTATTCTCTCTGACATATTATCTGTCTTCTGGGAAGTTTAAATTTTCTGCCTTTGGAAGACTATATCATAGTGGTTAAGAGAATTAGGATGTTTAGATCCAAATCCTGGGTCAGCCACTTGTTAGCTGTATGACTTTCAGACATTATACTAACCACTCTATGCTTCAATTTTCCTACTCATAAATTAAGGGTGGCAAAAAATAGTACCTGCCTTAGGGTTGTTGAAAAGATTAAAAGGAGCAACACATTAAAATGACTGGCTAAAAGTACATGCTCAATAAATGATGGTTGTTATCAATAGCAGTATTTAGACCTTGTTGATGCTGCTGCCTTCTTTTTCAGCCAGCAGAGGTCTCCATCATAGTCAAAAGAGAACTAGGTTCCCCATGACTGCACTGCAGTTGCCAAGTACATCCACTGTTGGCAGAGAAAACAGCCGAAGAATTACCACATTGCCTAAACAGAGGAGAAAAAAAAAGAGAGAGATAACAGGAAATGGTTAGGATTCCACAGTAAAATGTAAGATGAATAAGTGACCATAAGTTAGGATTGTTTGTGTTCTACTCCTGACTTTCACTGATATTGCCCTTGGTTGCATCTCACTTTAGCTTGTTCTAAACCAGTTTTTTAAAAGATATATATGCACATATATCACAGAGAAGCAGTAAGAATGAATTGGCAAATATTTGTGAAGTTCTCTGAAAACAAGAAGTGCTGCTAAGTAAACATTTAACATTTCTTACAGTATTAAGCTTATTTCATCTTTATTGCCAGTTATACGCCATGCCTCAGTTTTGCTGCCTTTGTAATATGTTTCCTTTAACCTTCTTTTCCCAGACAGGCTTACACCTCCAAGTTCAATTATCCTGTCAATTGTGTTTTAAATTGTACTGATTTCCATTAACCAATTGTGGTATCAATTTGAAGATCTGTTCCTTCTTCTGAACTAATCATTTTTACACCCACCAGAATCTGGAAAGGCAATTAAACTGAGGAAGGTGAGAGTTATTCAAGAGAAATTAAAGCATAAAGGTAAAAACAGTGGAAAAACTAAGATTAAAAAGAGCACTGAGGAGAAAATACACATGTACTAAAAAGCACAGTACCAGAGCAGATAGAGACAAAGAGGAAAAGAGAGCGAGGTAGAAAACGGATCCTGCTTGTGCCTACTCCATCTCTCTTTCAGCACCAAGGACAGAACCTCTGAGCGCCTGACCCAAGCAATGCTCAGTTTAGGGTCCCTCCCAAATCCTCTACAGAAAACGGATACATTCTAAAGCAGCTATGAAACGTGCACTAAGGTCTAATAGGGAAGCTGGAAGAGCAGCACTCAAGTAATTTCACCTTAGAGGCAAAAAATGGGTGATTTCTTTCTGTTCATTTCATAGTTTCTGAGTCCTGAGAAAGGCAAAGTTTGCTTTGCTTGGGTATGTCTGCTGTCAGTAAATGGCTGCAGGAGCCGAAGTGGTAAACTCCTCGGTCTCCAGAAATCAGAAGAAAATTTTAGGGTAAGTAATTTTTCTTTTCGTTTCTAATTTAGTACATAGTATTTTCCTCAAGGTTATTTAATCAGCTTGGGGTTCTGTGGATCTCTAAAAATATGCATTAAAACTCAATACCCCCTCTTATTTAAAAACCAAAGCCCTGAGGAAATGGTTTTCTTTTTCTTCTAAGTGGTTAGACAGCAGAAACCTTTTATATTCCTTTTTCTTCTATTTTTTTCCCCAAAATTGTACCTTGTGGACTCTAGAAGCTATATCAAGGAAGAATTAAAAGATAGAAAACAAAAAGCGGTTATTATTCTAGGATTTGTATGGAAGTTGATTGTATTCCTCTTAAGGATTTTACTTAATTGTAAGGGTCTGTTATTTTAAACTCCTCAATTCAGCACCCTGGCAATTCAGAGCTGAAGGTTTGGAGAGGCACTATTTTCAATGGTCTATTTAAAGTCAGGCTGTTTCCAAGTCAGAATCCAATTATTCCCAGCAGAGATATGTAGTACTTGAGATGATGATTGTGTATGTTTCCTTTGATGATGGTATATGATTTTTAGGGTATTGTTGTTATTTAATTGTGAGACTTCCATTGCTTGCTGTAGCTTACTGGGACAACAGAAGTCATTGCAATTAGGTATTTGTTCCAGTTCATGCATTTAGTTTAATTGAATACCATCAAAATGCATGCATGTATAATAATGCAGCAATAGCAAAGTGAAACTTGGATTCTAAACTCATTGTGCATGACTGTTTCTCTTTATAGGTGAAGCCCTTTGCTTATTGATACTAAAGGGTTTGTAAAATATCTGTTCTTAGGTAAGAGTGAAGAACCACTGCTTGACATGGCATTGGGATCTCTTATAGTCAAGGAGAAGTAGAGACAAGATGAGAAAGATTCTTACTCCGGCACTCATTTATTTGTAGTTGAATATTTTCAAGGGTCTGTGTGGCTAGCAGTGAGCAAGGGTATTGAGCAAGGAAAATACTGATAGTATCCAAATGGGTGCCTAATATTTAAGCATCCATACAGAAGGCTGTTTATTATAGAATATGCATTAAAGCAAATACAGAACAGTTTCTACTCAATATCAGATTCAATTTCTAATGCATTGAAGTTGGTCGTCAATTAATATTTGCTTATTGATTTATTTTCTGAGTTCCCCATTTTATCTCTGATTAGAATGGTAAGATGCTCAGTCTTTAGAGGTTGTGATGGAAAGTGAGTATGCTCTGCTTTACTAGACAGGTTTAATGAGGGGGGAAAACTATTATCTTAGCTACTGGACCTCAGTAACCAGCAACAGTTTTTCTCTGTACATTTACCAACAATGTAAATGTGCCCAAATACATAAATATGCTATGTATTGCAATGCATTTGTGAATCTTTTTTAGGAAAATAGGCAGCAATTTGCAAGAAGAAAGTAGCATAGAAATGCTAAAGACTATCTCTAATAATAATAACAATGTGACTCCCACTGGTTCTATGAGCAGTGTGCACCTGCATTACTTCACCAAACCTAGTCAGATGATGTGCATAAGATACTCTGAACAAGTGAGATTTTAAAATTAGTACCCATTTCACATTTGTCTGCCTCACCCCTAAAAGTGGCATACTTAAGTGGCATAGTTAAGAACATGAACTCTGGAATCAGACAAATCTTGGGTTGAATCAACTCCATCATTTACTGGTTTGTGTTCTCAGCAAGATATTTAACCTCTCTGTGACTCACCTTTTTTATCTAGAAAACTTGATATGATAATAGTGCTTACCTTCTTCAACAGGTTGCTGTGAGGTTGAATGATGATAATGCTTATAAACTTTAGCTATAATTATTAATTTTATCAGGCAATATAGCAAGTCCAAATTATAGCCCAGACCAGAAAAGCTCTGGAGACTGGTGTCAGGAGGCATCTGAGTAAAAGATTAGATGTGGCAACAGCCAGAGATCTGTGAAATGAGTGAAGATGTATCATGGAACCCTGTTACTGAAGTGTTTTGTTCTGGGTTTAGTAAAATCCACCTCAACTTGGGAATGAGTTTTGTGGGGTTTTTTCTTTGAGACAGGATCTTGCTCTGTCACCCAGGCTGGAGTGCAGTGGTACAATTATAGCTCACTGCAGCCTCTAACTCTTGGACTCAAGCAATCTTCCTGCCTCAGCTTTTCAAGTAGCTGGGAATACAAGCACATGGCATCACACGCAGCTAATTTTTCTTTTATTTTATTTTTGCAAAGATGGAGTCTCACTATTTTGCCCAGGCTGGTCTCAAACTCCCAGCCTCAAGTGATCCTCCCACCTCAGCCTCCCAAAGTGCTGGTATTACAGAAATGAGCCCCCAAGCAGGGCTGGGAATGATTAACATCAACTTCCATGCCCAGCAGAGACCCATTAGATAATTATGAGTTTGGGATTTAAGAATGCCTGAGATAAAGCTTGGTTCAAATCAGCCCCTTACACATTGTGTAATCTTGAGAAAGTAATTGATCTCTCAGTTTTTTTAATCCATAAAAGAAATAGATCATTATCCACCTTTAGGGCTGCTGTAAGTATTAAAATGCATGTAAAGTACTCATACTTGACACACAGTGGTAGCCTAGATGTAGTTGTCTTCATCTTCATTTGTTCTCTTACAGAAAGAGAACAAATAATTAAAACTCTGTAAGTCTTAATGAGGTACTAAGGAGGAACCCCACGAGTGTTTCAGGTGGACTGTTATTCAGCACTGAGGGACTGAACATCAGCAAAGCAGGACAAATGTCATAACTGATGGGGACCTGACCACTCTCTGTTCCCCTGCCTTTTTAAATAGGTTATGCACTCACTCTAAGAGATGCCAGAACAAACTATAAAGACCAAGATAAATCAATACTTTGTAAGGCATTTAAAAGCTCATTAAAATGTGTAAGTAGTGTTATATGTAATGAATCTTAAAAGAATGAAGCCAGGAGTACTCTTCTATTTCTCTGCCTTCTCTATTATTTTACCTCCTACCCACTTTTAACTCCTAACACTGTTTGCTGAGGTCACCATGAATGTCATCATTTCCAAGTTCACTAGATACTCTACAATTGTAGATTATTTAACTCTTCATCTATTCCCACTTTCCTCTTAACAGTAAAAGCAACTCTATTTCTGGTGCTATGTGCCAGACATTATGCTAGAGTGATGATTGTTAATGGGGAGAGCAATTTTGCCCTCCTCCCCTGGGATATTTGGCAACATCTAGAAGCATTTTTTATTGTCCCAACTTGTGGGGAGGGGTATGCTACTGGCATCTAGTGGGTATATGTAAAGGACGCTGTTAAACACCCCACACTGCACAGGACAACCTCCTCAACAAAGAATTATTCAGTCCAAATTGTCAGTAGTGCCAAACTTCATGTATAAAATTTCATTTAATCTTCATAATGACCTTATGAAGTGGATATGATTATCTCCATTTTGCTGATGAGGAAACCAGACTATCATTGTAAATTACTTAGAGAGTGATTGAGTTAATGAATTCTCTAGGCTCTTTGCTTCTTCCTACCTGAGACCCGTTTCCTATCTGTTAGCATATCTAACAGAGGGAAAAGAAAGAAGAAAGCCCAGCTCAGTTCTGTGTTATATAAGCAACTCTGGTTTGAAAAGAAAAAAAAAAAAAATCTAAGCAGGGAGGAAGTTGAAACAATTAGCTGAGAGACAGAGTAATCTAGCATCTCACGCATCTTTGCTTTCATCTCCCACATCTACAACTCATCAGAAACTACCTGAACAATCACAGTTTAACCCACCTGCTGCTATAAAGGACCGAAGATCAGATGTGGAAAAAATAAATTAGAAATCAGAAATCCATGCAACTGTGATTCCAACATCAGGCTCAGAATTGATTTTCAGAGTTGAGGGTTTCCCTTCGTATAATTAGCCACTGGCATTCAGCTATACTATTTTTAGGTAGCTGTCAAACCTCTTGGCAGAGTAAAAAGTCCAGCCAAAGGGTAATAAATATCCTAAGGTTTTATGCCTCCCTCTTACTTGGCAGGTGAGAGGAAGCTAAGACATTATTCACCACTGCAGACCCCAGAAAAGAGGGGTTCTGGCCACTGTGTTCCGAAGTGGCCCAGTTGTGAAAAGGAAGACATTTGGGCCTGAGCCTGCCTTAAAAGTGGAAATATCCTTGAACAATCAGAAAGCATTGTATTTTTCCAAAAGCTCTTGGCAGCAGTGGTGCTATCTCCAGGGTAGCGGCTGCCCTCCTCTGAATAATGAGAAAATTATAACTATTATCAAGAATTATTATTATGTTTTAAAATACATTGAGTGCAAACAGTGTGCCAAGATAAAGGACAATTTTTTAAAACAATTCTCTAAATTCATTCCAAGTTTGTCACCCTTTCCCAATTATTTGTTCATTTTAACTCTTTCACATTTCAGGCTGAAACATTTCAAAGTGAGGTACAAAATGACAGCCATGATTAGGCCAGTCTCCTAATCAAGGGAGAGCTACAGATACCTAGCTTGAGGGCAAATTCTGGCCACCAAGCCAGCCTCTACTTTTGCCAGGGCCTGGAGAGAGAGTTCCCATAAAGGTCCATATGTACCATGTTTAAATATTTTAAAGTCGTAACCAACAAACCATTGAGTAAAATGTTTCATCTTCCCACCTTGATGAATACACCTTCGTAACAACGTGGAAGGCCAAGTTTGAATTTAAGATTCCTGGACCCATGTATTCAAATTAATCTTCAAATTAGTCGTATATAATTAACGTTTGGGCTTTATCCAGCCTTTAAAATATCTCTGGTGAATTTTTATCAGGAGAATATTTAAAAGACAGCAAGATTCACTAGGTCTACTTGTCTAAATCCATATTGGTGAATCCTTATTTTTTCAAAAGAACCAGTGAAGTTATCACTTTTACTTTGTTCGTCTATAAAGAGACTAAAATGTCTCTTTATAGAGTCAAAACGTCAATTGTATATTGGCAAAATTTTTATTTATATATCTATTATGTAATTTGGAATCATTGGTTTGATTTGGATTTCTGTGAAGAGATCTGTATTTCATTTGGTCATGCTTCAAAAGGACTTATATTCAGATTTAAAACGATTGATTGTAAATGTCATTATATGTTAAGAACATTTAAAACTTACTAACCTGATTTAAAAATGTTTTAAAGAAGTAACTTTTATCATATAAATACTATCTGTAAAAAAAAAAAAAAAAAAAAGATTCCTGGACCCTTCAAAATTCTATACAAAATGTGACTATATAGGAGAAGCTGGGCCCCCACCCCTAACCTGCCTCAGGGACCCTGGACTCTTATCTCCCCACCTCAGACTACATAGAATCTATTTGACTGAGCTCTAACTGAAAGCCACCACTTGGCCCCAGGAACCCTACACATTTATGGCATAGTCTCCCTCAGGGTGACAGATTTAGAATGAGGCCCATGATGTCCTGGAAACAGGCTCTGAGCAGTTGGGCAGAGAATTCCCTGAGTGTGGTGTAGACAGGGTTGTAAACTTAGTGGACCTTCTCCTTGGCACTGTGGGAGGTTACAACATCATCCTGTAGGGGCTAGAGGCATAACCAGTAGAGGGTGCCTTAGTCCTTTTGGGCTGCTATCACAAAATACCGTAAACTGAGTAGCTTATAAACAACAGATATTTATTTTTCACAGTTCTGAAGGCTGGGAAGTCCAAGATCAAGGCACCAGAAGATTCAGTGTCTGGTGAGGGCCTGCTTTCTGGTTCACAAATGGCTGTCTTTTCACTGTGTCCTCCCATGGTAAAAGAGATTAGCTAGCTATCTGGGTCTCTTTTATAAAAGCACTAATCTTATTCATGAGGGCTCTGTCCTCATAACCTAATCACCTCTCAAAGACCCCCACCTCCTAATACCATCATATTGGGTGTTAGGATTTCTACATATGAATTTAGGGAGACACAAACACTCAAACCATAGCAGAAGACCAGAGTAGGCTCCTCTATAGCACACAGCCTGGAGCAAGAGTCACTTTCGCTTGGGTTTCAGGGTTACACCCTAAGTCGCAGGCCTTATGTCTTCCCCTAGCCTTCAGAACTGTGAGAGAATAAATGTCTGCTCTTTATAAATTACCCAGACTCAGGTGTTCTGTAATAGCAACCCAAAATGGACTAAGATAGATGGGTTTCATTATTCCCACATTTTACATGGGAATAATCTGGAGCTCAGAGAGGTAAAGTAATATGCATAAGGTCCCAGAGTTAGGAAGCAGAAGAGCTGGGTTTGTAATCCTGCAACAGCTTCCCGTCTCACTCAGAGTCCAAGCATGGTACTTTCAATAGCCCTGCACAATCTCTCTACCTCACACCCTCCTATTCTACTCCTGCCTCGCTTGTCTTCAGCCTCACTGGCCTCCCTCCTATGCCTTCTATGTGCTAGCCCTTCCCGCTGGCACCTGCTGTTCTCACTGCTCAGACTGCTATCCCATCTGATATCTGCATGGTCTGCTTCCTGATCTCCTCCAGGTCTTGACTCAATTGCTGATTTCTCCATGAGGAATTCCTGATTATACTCAGATACTCATTCACATACATACAATCTTCACCCATTACTTACCCCCCTCCTTGATTTGTCTCCAATATACATATCATTATCGAACACACCACATCTTTTATTTGTCTTGTTTATTATCTGTCTTCCCCTCTAGAATGGGAGCTTCAAAGGGGAGGAATTAGATTTTATCTGTTTTGTTCATTGCTGTGTCTCCAACTCTCACAACAGTGCCTACTATATAGAAAATGCTCAATAAATATTTGTTGATGCAATAAATAAAAAAATGTAACTAAGCAACCAAGCTCCAAAGAGTCTGATTTTATTAATATTGTTTTCTGTCTCCTCACAGGAAGCCCCTTGGCATCACGTACCTCCCCCTGGGCTATGGCACCTCTGAGCCAGCTGAGTGGCCACCTGAACTACACCTGTGGGGTGGAGAACTCCACAGGTGCCAGCCAGGCCCGCCCACATGCCTACTATGCCCTCTCCTACTGCGCGCTCATCCTGGCCATCGTCTTCGGCAATGGCCTGGTGTGCATGGCTGTGTTGAAGGAGAGGGCCCTGCAGACTACCACCAACTACCTAGTAGTGAGCCTGGCTGTGGCAGACTTGCTGGTGGCCACCTTGGTGATGCCCTGGGTGGTATACCTGGAGGTGAGTAGACTTCAGGCACATGCTGTCTCTATGACTGTGCTTGTATTTGTCTTCCCTGAGTTCCGGCCTTCGGGGCTCAAAAGACTCCCCAAACAGTCAGGAACTGAGGAAGAAAGGAAAACTCTAATTCTCCCTTTAATGAGAGAGTTAAAGCTCTGGAAAACAGCCACCATCCCATCCTCCACCTGGGTCAGAACCAGGGCGCTGAGAATGATTCTGTTCGTGGGTCTCCAGTGTTCAGGTGACAGGATTTGAGTGATGGGACTCTTCCTAATATGGCCTAGAGTTTATTCTCTGTGCCAGGCGTGTCTCAATGACATGGTGGGCTGGGTGAGGCAGTCCAGAAGGCATCTTCACCAGTGCTCAATGTATATGAGGGTAAGGGTGTGCAGGAGGGATGCGAGGCCAGGAGGAAAAAAAGAATTATTTTAAAAAAAAATAGTGAATGTAGGGAAAGATAGAAATAATGACCAGCAAACAGATCAGACTTCTTTTGATGATTCAGTCCCTCTTTGCTGTTTCCTCCTGGGTACCAGCTCTTCGTAGACTCTGCTACCAAAGGAACAGACAAAACCCTCAAATGTGTATTTTCCATGTGTCCATGAATAGTACAGAGCCTTTGCCAGACAGATAGTGCAGCAGATCCTGGTGAATTCTTTTGGGGAGAAACATTTATTAAATTTGAAAGTATTTTCAATTGGGAGTACAAAAGAGAGCCAGGAGGTGGTCAAGACAAAACACCCATTTGCTAACAAGGAAATCAGAATGACCATATCTGTTCAAGAAACAGATATTCTTACCAGGAAAACATGCAGTTACTTAAGATGTGATTAAAAAAAAAAACCAAAAAACCTGAGTATACTATTAATATTTCTCCTCTCTACTGTGTGTCATTTTAAAGAGGTATCCAATGAAGGATCGAAATGATGCTATGATTAAGAGAAATTAAGATTCATCAGATTAATATCTCAGTTAATATTGATAGCAAAAGTGACAGTTAATTAAGTGTGACATATCACGGGAGAGCAAAAACCTTGTACATAGACGGCCTATGCTAATACCTTTGTTAAAGAATGGCTGGGAACTAAAATTAGACTTATTATCTCAAGGGGGAGATGTGAAGAAAGAAAAAAAGAAAATAGAGAAATAAAAAGAAAAGAAGAAAAACAACTAGGCTGGGTAGATCTAAAGGCTAAGGGAATTCTTGAGGAAAAAATATGTATTTATTCTTTCCAGTTAGGATAATCCTAGTGGGAAGGGTGAAGGGTCTTATAATTGATTTTTCTGTCAACCCAATTAGTCTGAGTCAACCTTGAAATCAGAGACTAGATCTTTATTCTTTATTTCCTGTAGCCTAAACATACTACCTGGCACACAATACATGCTAACTATTATAACATTTGGTATATGCATGATGAAATGAATCTTCTCTGTAATGTATGCATTATATGGGCTGTTCCTGTTAATACCATCTGCCTCTCTATCTATTGTTACAGTCAGACTTTTTGGTGAGAGGACGTTTGGGGATGAGCTATTTGTTATTTGACATCCAACAATAATGAGCCTGAAAAAAAATTCAAAGCATGTGACATTTCTGTTCAAGAATGAGGCACTTAAGTTGCAACCAGCCAATATGAATTGGTCAATGACTCACAGCACTGCCATCATCCTCCTAAAATGTTTTTGTGCATTTCTATATGTTCCAAGGATTCTTAAGTCCTCCAGAAGGATGAATGTCAGAAAGAAACATAGGCAGTGGACCTTCACTCTAATGAGCATTTTTATTCCCTCTAAGATAAAATCAGGTGTTTGGTGTCTGTGACAAAGCCACTCAGGGGCATTTGTTGGCTACGTATTTGTGATTATTTATAGGACTCTGGTTGGACCATACTGGAAACCGTTTGTATATACTGGTTTAGGAGATGGACATCATGACTTTTCCACACTAGAAATCCATGGCATCCCCTTCCAGCCACACCTTCTGATATAGTGGTGCTCCTATTCTACTGCTGAGCATAGAGGGGCAGCTGAGACTACAGAAAATGACAGGAAATCTTAAAGAAATCACTGTAGTAGTACCTATAGGTTTTCTTCCATGAGAACAGCTCTGGTGGAGTTCTTGGTTTCTCCCCACAAAAACCATAATACTTTGTCCTCTGTCCAACAGGTTATTTCGTGTAGGTATTCAGTGATCAAGATCATAATTTTTATATTTGATCTTAACCAAAAGGCTGAGAAGCAATAAGAGCATGATTTTTAAAATCTACATGCACATCAGGAAGATTTAGGGGAGCAGAGACATCTCCTTACTGGCTTTAGGGCCTCTTTTTGGTCTTACCAACTTGCTTCAAGGCACTGACTGGGTCTTGAAGCAAGTTGGTAAGACCAAAGAGAGGCACTAAAGCCAGTGAAGAATACAGAGGACCAAGTCTCTCTATCTTACATCAGTCTACACTTTTCTTAATCTCAAATGTTTTCCTGTCTTTCCTTAGAGGCAGATGAGGCACCTTAATGAAAGAAAAGAGCACTTTGAGCCCTTAAAATATGGGCTATGGATATATAAATCCATGTGCCTCAAGAAGAAGCAAAGTGTTATTCTCACTAACTTGTCCTAATGATAGTGCAGTTTGAGTAGCTACTCCAGTAATTACTAAATTTTACCTAAGAGCTCCCTTTGGAAAAGAAAAGGGTGCAATGTTGATCACCGAGACTGCTATAGGCTTGAGGGCCCCCAGGATGATAAGATATACATGAGGAGAACACCATTTTGGGATCCAAAGATTCACCAAATTCATAGCCTCATGTGCTTTGATTTGAACACATCCACCTTCTTCAAAGGAAAATTGGCTCATTTTGCCAGACACCAGTATTTATGACGTAGGAATGTTTTGGCTGTAAATATTGGAAATCTTGATTAGTTGTGACTTAATTACATTTAATGTTTTTCAAATAACCAGAATTCTGGAGGAAAAGAATTGTTGTGTTGGTTCAGCTGCCCCATGGTGTCATCACAGACCAGACATTTCCATCCTTCCTCTTCGCCATCCTTGGCAAGCTGGCCTAGTTCTGTATGTTGCCATAGCCCCCTAGCACCATGGCAGTATTCAAAAATAGGATGGATAGGGACAGCAGTAAATGAGAGAGAGAGAGAGAGAGAGAGAGAGAGAGCACTTTTCCTGTAGTAGCTTGAAGTATGTTTCTAAGAGATTTCACATAAGCTTAATTGGCCAGAACTTAGTCATGAGGCCACCTTTAGCTGCAAAGGAAGCTAAAAAAGAAAAAATGAAAATGTGTGTTTTATTTAAAAAAGATGTAGGGGTGGGGAATTTCTCTGAGGTAGGCAATGAAGTATCACATTGCCTTTATTGGAATTCACTGGGATGAATGTCATTTCAACACAGTGTCATGCTGCAAGAAAAAGACTCAGAACTGGGAGTCAGAAGACATGGATTTCAGTGCATAACATGGAGGTGACAACAACATTTTCCACCTTGAGCTGATATTAGACACAGCTGTCATCAACTGATAGAGTATTTTGATAACCAAAACTTTTGATCCATAAATATCTCACTTAAGACACTTTTAATTATAAGTTTTAAAAAAGCTTAACTCCAATTGGCTTAAATGAAAAAACAGAATGCATTGACTGTCATACCAGGAACTTTATAAAGTCCTCTGGGAGGGTGGGCTGCAGGCACAGTTCCATCAGGGCACCAGCTCCATTTCCCTACAGTTCTCTCAGCTCTGCCTTTTCCCATATACTGACCTTACCTGCAGGCAACAGGACAAGCTATAGGCCTCACATGTCCACACCACACCATTCACGGCAAGAGAGAAAATCCTTTTCTTAGAATTTCTAGTAGAGGTATCAAGATGTGCTCTGATTGGACTGGCTTGTGGCACATGATTTCCAAATTGAAAAACTGATTTAACACAGGTTATGTGTTTCTTCCTTGGACACTGCCCAGGGATCTCACAGATTCCCAGTGGAATCTAGGGCCTATTTATTGGAAAGATGGAAGAGGATAGTCTGTAAGTGGGAACCACAGTCAGCTTTCATTGGTATCATTCTCATCTTTAAGACACAGAGGAGCCTTCACGTGGGCATACATAAGGGGGCTCACAGGGACCAGTCACTGACGTTCTTCAGTATTCTCTGTCCTCAAGCCTGGCAGAGAAGTTCAGGACAAAAACCAAGCAGGTGACCTCACAGAAGATTATATTTCAGAGGACTCCTGGCTTGGCTATCTGTTTAAATCAGTTTGCAACATTTTCTCAACTTTTCTGAGGCATCCCAAATAGTTCTATCTCAGATTTCCTCTCAAGATTTTAATTTCCTGCTTTACCGTCTGCACTCCGGAGTTTCCTCTCCAAGCACAAACATCTTATTTTGTTCCACTCAGTGAAGCACCTTTTGTGATGTTTAAAGCACTTTTATCAGGATAGAAAGGCAGTACAAGCAGCCAGGGGAACATTTGGAATACTAAACTCAGACTACTTGGGTCCCAGTATAGACAGGAGGAATAACTTGAGGATTAAGAAAGGTAGTCAAGCAAGATAGAACAGGATGAGTTCAGGCAAGGAAACGCACCACAGAAAAAGCAATCGAGGTCGGATGGTGATGAAAGGAAAGAAGAGCAAAATTTTAGGAAGGGAGGAATCTTTGAGTTTGTAATGATATTGATTATTAAAAATAAAGAAGTGAGTTTTTTTAAAGGAAAGTTTTGCCACAGCTCAGAAAACCCCAAGTGATAGCAATTTAAGACCTCCCTACTGGAAAACAAAAACAGGAGATTCTCACAGTCTCTTCACCAAACTCTGGATTTTGATAAAAAGTCATAGAATATTAAAGCTGGAAAGGCTTGGAGATTATTTTTGCCATCATTTCCACAGTGTGATCCAACCACAAGAAATTCCTGGCCATATTCTAATGACATCATATCTCTGAGGATGAGTCTTGGAGTCTCATATTGAAATGAGCTCCTCCATACTTCTAATGCACCTAAACTTTGAGCAGTCTGAGCTAAACTTTCGTTAGGGGGTGTATTAGTCCATTTTGTGGAGCTACAACAGAATACATGAGGCTGTGTAATTTACAAAGAACAGATTTATTTCTTACAGTTCTGGAGGCTTGGAAGTCTAAGATCAAGAGACCTCCATCTGGGAAAGGCTTTCATGCTATCATCCCATGGTGGAAGGTGGGAGGGCAGAAGAGAGGCAAAAGGGGACCGAACTTGTCCTTTTATAAGGAAGCCACTCCCACAACAACATTAATCCATTCATGAGGGCAGAGTCCTCAAGGCTAATCACCTCTCATTAGGCCCCATCTCCCAACACTGTTGCATTGGGGATTGAGTTTCCAACACATGCTTTTTAGGGGACACATTTAATTTATAGCATAAGGGAAAGAGAGACTGCTTGTTAAAAATACAAACTGTTGGCCGGGTGTGGTGGCTCACACCTGTAATCCCCACACTTTGGGAGGCTGAGGCGGGTGGACCACCTGAAGTCAGGAGTTCGAGAACAGCCTGGCCAACATGGTAAAACCCCGTCTCTACTAAAAATACAAAAATTAGCTGGGCATAATGGCAGGTACATGTAATCCCAGCTACTTGGGAGGCTGAGGCAGAAGAATCGCTTGAACCCGGGAGGGTGAGCCGAGATCGTGCCACTGCACTCCAGCCTGGGTGACAGAGCAAGACTCTGTCTCAAAAAAAAAAAAAAAAAAAAAGAAAGAAACTGTTGGGTCTACCTCGGGTCTACCAAACCAGCATTTCCAGGGCAGCCCTGGAAGTCTAGAGTAGTTATAATGAGCCCCAAGCCCAACTCCCACCTTACATGACTTGTGCAACCAGCTAGACATCTGCTATGACATTTGGGAACCAATAAGCTACAAACCCCCCATTTCACAGATGGAGAAATTAAGATGCAGAGAAGTGAAAAATCCTTATTTATTATTCTGTTTTGCCCCACAGCAACCCTCCCACCAAGAAATACTCCAAATGTGGCAAGCAAAATGGACTGAAGAGGCTAATTAGAGAAGTACTTCTACTTTTGCCTCTTAATTATTTCCAAATAACTAAAAATTCATCTCTTTAGAGTTGGAGTTCTTAATCTGGAGAGTTCATCAACTTGGATGTAAATAAAACTACTCACTTACTTTCCCTGAGATGAAATTTAGAATTTCCTTTAATTCCAAATGTAGCTATCAACCTACAGCAGAAGAAATCTTTAGTGTGACCAGTAGAAATCACAGATTTTTTTTCTCAATTTTTTTAACTTTTTTTTTTCCTTTTGAGATGGAGTCTCACTCTGTTGCCCAGGCTGGAGTGCAGTGGTGTAATCTCAGCTCACTGCAACCTCCACCTCCCTGGTTCAAGTGATTCTCCTGCCTCAGCCTCCCAAATTTTGTTTAACTTTTTAACACTCCTTCCTGCACACTGATGATATTTATATTTTCAAACCACATTATGATTGTTGCAGACATCTTGAAACATCACTTATACTCATCGTTACTCTGAAATTATACAAATGTTGGACCTGCCACTAGATCTTGTTATTTAATGAATTATTAAAGAAACACATATATTTTAAATACTTTGATAACTATATTTCAATAAAATTGATATCCTTTATGAACCACTGTATTTATTTCATGCTTTAAAAACATTCTTCTGGCCAAGCGTGGTGGCTTATGCCTGTAATCTCAGCACTTTAGGAGGCCAAGGTGGGTGGATCACCTGAGGTCAGGAGTTCGACACCAGCCTGGCCAACATGGTGAAACCCCTCTCTACTAAAAATACAAAAATTAGTTGGGCCTGGTGGCATGAGCCTATAATCCCAGCTACTTAGGAGGCTGAGGCAGGAGAATCGCTTGAACCCGGGAGGTGGAGGTTGCAGTGAGCCGAGATTGTACTACTGCACTCCAGCCTGGCGACAGACTGAGACTCCGTCTCAAAACAAAAAGCATTCTTCTGAGAAGGGGATCATGAAGCTAACAAAATCCACAGGATAAAGAATGCTTAAGAAACTCTGCTTTAGGAACAACCATTTCTGAGGATCATTTTATGCTCCCCTTAACCCCAGACCAGTGTTTCCCAAATCAAGACAATAAGAATCACTTGAGGGACTTATTACTCTGAGTGAGGCCTAAGAATCATTTTGTTTAACAGGAGCATCTGGAGGTTTAGGAAATGCTGCCTTATAATCAGTAAATTTGGGGAATGCTGCCCTAGGCTGTGTCTATTGAAATCAATAGACAAGTTCAGTACCTGAGGACACTTTCCTGCTTACTCAACTTCTGTGTTGCCACAGGAAGTTAGTTACATTCATTAGCAAGTAAGAGTAATACCACCTGGTTTCTGTATAATTCTGAAGTGAGTTATTCATTAGAATGCAGGAGAAAGAATCGTGTCTCTAAAAAGCCTCAATCAATCTGATTTTTTTCACTTTTTTTTTTTTTTTTTTTTTTTTTTGAGACTGAATCTTGCTCTATCACCCAGGCTGGAGTGCAGTAGCATGATCTCGGCTCACTGCAACCTCCGCCTCCCAGGTTCAAGCAATTCTCATGCCTCAGCTTCCCAAGTAGGTAGGATAACAGGTGCCCACCACCACACCCAGCTAATTTTTGTATTTTTGGTAGAGACGGGGTTTCACCATGTTGGCCAGGCTGGTGTCGAACTCTTGACCTCAAGTGATCCACCCACCTCTACCTCCCAAAGGGCTGGGATTACAGGCATGAGCCACCATGCCCGGCCTTTTTTCACTTTTATCTGTTTTAATTTCAAAAATCATTTTGCCTTTCATAATCCTCCAACACTTCGTACCTATCTCACCTTCGGTGCCTATCACATTGCCTCATAGCTGTTTTTTAAGTACCTATCTCCTGGGCCCTCAGTTCACCCATACCCATTCATACATTACTTCTGGTAATAGGCACACATTGTATTCTGAGATCCTGGGAACAAAAACAGGTTTGTTTCAATACATCCGTCCAAGCAAAGTATCAGACACATCATGGGCACTCATTAGACCATGGCTATAGGGATAATGGATGGACACACACGAACTCCTCTACCTCCTATGATACTAGAATGGAGTTAAATTGTACACATCTCAGAAGTGCAAGCTACTAACCTTTGGAGGCAGGAAGAGTAATGGTTAATATAAAGGGGTTGAAATTCTAGCTCCTTTTACAAGCTATGTGTCCTTAGGTAAATTACTCAACCATTCCAGGTCTCCATTTCTTTATCTGTAAGTTAGAAATCACATCTACCTCTTCAGGTTGTGATGAGAAAATGTGTGAGAGTTACTAGCATATTCTTGGCACCTAGATGCACTTTATTGATCCCTTACTATTAGTTGCTTGATGTGGAGGATGCCAATAGAAAAAAAAAAAAATTCATTACAAGTCCCATCAATTAGAGACTAATTTTAATGTATAAGCTCCAGGGAAGGCTAAGTGATGGCACCTTAGTGGGAATTATTTTAATCAGCTAATCAGATTGTTTTCTTCTTGACTCTTAGCTGAAATCAAGGAGGGAATGAGAATTTTGATGGCAGAATCAGAAGATGGGAAAAGAGGATAGCCAGAATGGGATGACGGGCCAGTGGGGGCCTGGAAGCCAGAGAACAGCTTGGGGGCTTTGGCCTTTGGGGGCTAAGCAGGAGGGGTATTAAAGAAAACTGTCTGTGTACTTTCACCAGCCCCAAAGGCAGCACGTACTACTGTCTCTTGCACTATTCTTTGAACCCTGGGATAGAGGCAATCAGGAGAGTGTCTCTTTCCCTAGAAAGGAGATGATATGGTCCGCCACACAAAAATCCCTGAGGAGTACCTGGTTTTCTTCTTTCCCCTGGTATCTACCTGCTTCCAACAGGTATCATCCTTCCAAAGGTATCATCCCTTTTCCAACAACTACCCCTCCTCACCTAATACATCCCTATAGCAGGGTGGGTAACAACCTACATTCCAATGCTCTGTCTGCCTGTACTAGCCCTGTGACCTTGGACAAAGTGCTTATTCTTTCTAAGCTTTTAGGTTCTTCCTCTGCAATGAAGATAATAATCCTCTGTCATAGAATTATAATCAGCAATAGAAGTCATGTATGTAAAGTGCTTTGCAGAACACCAGGCACTTAGTAAGCATTCAATAAATGTTAGCTGTTATTATGACAGATTATGTCGGAGGCCATTTATTATTTCAGAATGTATTTTCATGGTTGGGCCCTGCTCTGGGAGTGGGGATGCAGCAGTGAACAAGCAAATCTTCCTGCTCCTCTTGGTGTTGGTTAAGTAACAATAACTCCATCTCTTATCAAGTAAATGTATAACTTGTCTTCAAAAATCTCTAAGAACACATATAATAAAAACAAATTCAGTTTTCAAAGTCTGAAGTTTCAAAGTTATAGAAATTCGTGGAACGGGTCATGTGGATTGGTAACACATGTACAGTGAATTCTCAATAAATGTTAATTCCTATTAACAATATTAGGATATCATGATGATCTCTAGTATTTTATTGAAGAATGCCTTACTTCTCCAGTTATCTTGTAAATTCTTTAAGGATAGACTCTGTAGTACATTTTGTAAAACCTCTCAACACACATGACATACGCTCCTACAAAGCAAGTATTAAGAGCTTCACAAGTATTTGCTTTATAAGTGCATGAATGAATGAATGAATGAATATCCAGCAAACACTGAAGTTTGCTGTTATCCTAATTATCCTTTCTCACCTACCCTAGCCCGAAACACACATAAACAAAGATGTGTTCACAGTTATGCCAAAAAGGGTTTTTAAAAACATTAACTGCAGAGTAGATATAATGTTGAAATAAAATTTAGCATACAAAATCAGCTTTTGCAAGAAGCTTTTACAGTATGCAACTGTCCTATATAATGAACAAAACCATCTTTTATTCTCCTGGTTACCCTAAATCATTGTGTTATTATGACTCTTTAGATCAGAATTCTTACCTCTCAATCTTTTAAAAGCTTTTTATTCTCAGGATTCCTATAAATTCATATTCAACCTTTATTTATATAGAGCCAATTGGTCAAACTAAAAGAGAGACAGTAAATCCAAAACCAAATGAAAAATATGATGATTTCTTCACTAGTTTTAACTTTTCATTCTTGCTTTTAAACAAAAAACCATTAGTCAGGGTTTCTCAAAACAGTCTGGAGATGACCAAACATAGGAATAAAATGAGATGCAAAAAAAGAAATAAATCCAAGGGGAAGAAGTTATTAGGGACGAGGAAGGATAGACGGCCTTTTAGGACCTTGTTTTATTGGGATAAAACAGAAATGAACAGTAAAGTGACCTGGTCATATAAGGAGATCCTTGAATAGAGAATCCAGATGAAGGAATAGCGCTATCTTTATGCACAGTCATTTGGTCAGTATCTGTTTTCTTGTTGAGAAGGCTACTGTACCATTTTTCACTTTCTTGCTCTTAAATGGCCATTGGGACTATTCAGGAGGGGTATTGTGAATACTTAGCTACAGCCAGAGTCACAAAGCCTGGCAGGTTTCTCCCTGAGAACTAGGGTCCCCAAGAATGACAGCCCACCCCCCCAGGCAAGAAGCTGGTAACTGCACAAAGCCTTGCGGTCCATTGGTGGCCTTTGGTGGACATTTTAAAGGTGACAATCTCCCTGACACATCTTCCTGATTCAATTAGGCTATGCAAAAGTTTTAAAAATAAATAGAAATATACTAGAATATAAATGATGTTACCTAAATTCCTGACTATAAGCATTACTCAGAGGATGTTATGGAGCTTGAAACACATGTATAGACAGATGCATGAGGTTGAAACCATCCTCACGAATTCTGAGTAGTAAACAGAATCCAGCCCTTTTCCCCACCTTTTGGTTTTTGGGATGTGGATGGGGAGGGAGAGTGTTGAAGGTAGTCACATTGGCACAGACTTATTTTATATAGATTCCCATAGATGTTGTTTCAGAATGTTTCCAAGCTTTATAACCTGAAGCCAGATATATTTTTACTTTGGAGGTAAATTTTATGAAAAATGTGTTCTTAACTTATTTCTTGAGTACATGATGAGCTCTCTACTGGGTGAAGGACTTCAGAGACACAGTTTTGGCACAATGTACGCATCGGGCAGTCACCGAAGTTCTTTTACCACCAGCTGAGCATCTATGAGTAAGTTATCACTTAACCACGAGGAGCATTAGTTGCCTCCTGAGTTTGAACTTCAACAGTGATTCTCAAACCTTGGTATGTACAGGAGTGTTTATTTAAAAATGAAGGTTTTAGCTGGGCTTGGTGGTGCATACCTGTATTCCCAACTACTCGGGAGGCTGAGGCAGGAGAATCGCTTGAACCCGGGAGCCAGAGGTTGCGGTGAGCCGAGATCAAGCCATTGCACTCCAGCCTGGGCAGCAAGAGCAAAACTCCCTCTCAAAAAATAAAATGAATGTAAAAAAACAAAAATGAAGATTTACGGACCACAGAGCCAAAGATTCTGACTCAGTAGGTATAGGAAGGATTCAGAAATCTACATCTTTAATAACACCCCACTGTGGACCACACTTTGAGAATCACTGTACTAATTGACTTGGAAGATCACTTCCAGCATTAGCATTCTAACATTCTGTGACTGTGTCCTTTCTTTAGGCAACCAATCTTGGATAGCCTGGCACTCCCTCGATGTTCGTCTGCCCTGTAGGAACAATGGTACACAGGGAGCAGGAGCGCCAACATCTACACTAGGCAGCATAGGAAAGACAATAGGGCTAACTAGGTTGTTGCTCCTTCACTGGGGTAAACACTAACATCCTTGTCTCTGATACCCAGGTGACAGGTGGAGTCTGGAATTTCAGCCGCGTTTGCTGCGATGTTTTTGTCACCCTGGATGTCATGATGTGTACAGCCAGCATCCTGAACCTCTGTGCCATCAGCATAGACAGGTAGGGCTGCAATTCCCCTTCCAGGTGGCCCAAAAGCTGGGGAAGTGGGGAGAGACAGATTTTGCACTTGAGGGTACTGGGGTCACCTCCAAGTAGAACTTGACACTGGAACATTTTCTTTCCTCTCTTTTTCTTTTAAAGTATGGTTTGCCGGTGAGAAGAAACCCCTGCGACAGGAGGGAAATAATGACCCTATAAGCTTTCCTGGCCTTTCTCCTCCTCCGGCTCCCTGAACAGGATTCTGCTTTTGCTTTTCCACCATCCTTTGGGGGCTTTTTGGCTTCCTAATAGGAAGGAAAGCGGGAGGGGGAGAAGGAGGAAAGGTGAGCCGACTGGGGTTGGTAGGAAATTCTGTAGTTGTTTTGTTTGGTTGGAGGTGAGAGATGGAGAGAAGGTGGGAGAGAGAAAGAGAAAGAAAGAGGGGCAGGTGTAGGGATAATTTTTGAGGGGGAGAGAGGAGAGAAGTGGGGGAGAAAGGCAATTTTAGAAAGCATGGCTGTGATCTATGTTTCTCTCATAGAGCTTAGAGAAGCAAGTAAAGAATAGTATGTTTTTTAACATTACATTTTGGTTGCTGGGGTAAATTGCTGTGATTTTGACTCCTCTCTGTGTGTTCTGCCTGAGTAGCATTGCTTTCTATCCCTGAGAGCACCTGGACTCACTACCCTTGCTCTGGGTCCCTCTGTTTCTCCCTTCTCCCCTCTCCTTTTGTCTTCCTCTCTTCTTTCCCCTTTCCTCTGCCTAAGCCTTAGATTTACCTGGCTCCCCCTCCCCGCACCCCCTCCCGACATCACCAGCCTCACTGAAAGCCCTGGGGTAAAGGAGGTCACTTTCAAGCCTATGGCCCTTGATGCCAGTCAAAAGCCACCTCCCTTTCCTTCTCTGAGTTCTCTCTCTCCCACTTCCCCTTCCACCTCTTCTCCTTCTCCCAGTAATATCATCCATCCACCTCATAGCTCCAACAGGTGACCCCAAAGAAGATCTGCCATTTATTGAGAATTTATCACATTGTGCTAAGCTTTGACACACATTCACTCATTTCATCTTCACAATTCTTAGGTACGGTTATTATCTTATGTATTATCTTAGGTACTGTTATTTTATGGTATAAACATTGGCTACCTTCAAACAGGGACCACTGAATTCAGCTGAATACTCTTTGTTCAAGACTCTGTAATGGGCACAGCAGGGAATGTCACAGGTGATCGGTCTTGTAGAAGAGTTTGGGGTGATGATAATGAAGCAAACCAGCTGCAGTCCTCTACTGCTGTAAATAATGTATTCCTGAAAATGTGCACTAAATGTCTAGAAATTATACAAAAGACTTAGATATTAGAGCTAAAAATATTGTAAAATCCCCAACTCTTCACTTTTTAAAACAGCTTTATGCAAATATAACTCACATGCCACACAATTCATCCACTCAAAGTGTGTAATTCGATGTTATATTGTTATGTTTACAGATTTATGCAGTCATATTCCTATAATTTTTTTTTTCAGAGATGAGGTCTTGCTATGTTGTCCAGGCTGGCCTCAAACTCCTGGACTCAAGCGATCCTCCCACCTTAGCCTCCCAAGTAGCCAGGATTACTGGCACACACTACTGCACCTGGACCCTTCTTTTTATTTTTATTTTATTTTATTTTATTTTTTGAGATAGAGTTTCACTTTTGTTCCCCAGGCTGGAGTGCAGTGGTGCGATCTCAGCTCACTGCAACCTCCACCTCCCGGGTCCAAGTGATTCTCCTGCCTCAGCCTCCCGAATAGCTGGGATTACAGGCATGCGCCACCATGCCTGGCTAATTTTGTGTTTTTAGTAGAGATGGGGTTTCTCCATGTTGGTCAGGCTGGTCTCGAACTCCCGACCTCAGGTGATCCGCCCACCTCAAACTCCCAAAGTGCTGGGATTACAGGTGTGAGCCACTGTGCCTGGCCTACCCCTCTATTTTTAAACACACTCTTTAATGGTATTATTTTCAGCATTGTGGACATATTCTTTAGCTTTCCTCTTGGTTGGCTAGCCAACCAAGTCATATAAATAAAAAATAATCCAGTTAGCTGATTGGTTTGCAGGATCACCAGAGGAAAGGGTGTTCATATTCATTTTTTGATTATTTTTCAAAATTCCCATTTCAGCATGTAAAAGGAAATGTGAGGCTGTTGCTATACAGGGCACAACACTGGGCCAACTGAGGGGGCCTGTGCTATGACCTCTAGAAAAGGCAGGCTGGAGATGCCACAACATAGTGACAGAGAAAGCATTATGAAGGTTCCAGGATGACTGAATCAGACTGTGGGAATGTGAAAGGGCTTTATGGAAAAGAGGATCATGCTTTGGCGCATGAGAAGGATATGGGGCAACCTGGGAAGAGATGAAATTGAAAAGGGGGATTGAGGCCTGGTGTGGTGGCTTACTCCTATAATCCCAGCAATTTGGGAGGCCGAAGCAGGTGGCTCATTTGAGGTCAGGAGTTCGAGACCAGCCTGGTCAACATGGTGAAAACCCATCTCTACTAAAAATGCAAAAATTAGCCGGACATGGTAGTAGGTGTCTGTAATTCCAGCTACTCAGGAGGCAGAGGCTAGAGAATCGCTTGAACCTAGGAGGTGGAGTTTGCAGTGAGCTGAGACTGTACCACCACACTCCAGCCTGGGCAACAGAGTGAGACTCTGACTCAAAACAACAAGAAAGAAAAGGAAGGAAGGAAGGAAGGAA